>NW_024737042.1:10931684-11117964 GCF_018991925.1 Homarus americanus
CGTTGTGTTAGGAAACATTTAAGAGTAGAATTAGCCGCAAACAGAGAGAAGCTCGGGAAGCAGCCATCCCCCTGGACTCCCCGCCCACCTGGTACGATGTCCTCCGTAAACTTCCTGACCTCTCGTATGTCTATGGAAAAGGGACGTGATTGCTGCCCGTATCATCATTGGGTATGACTTTGCTTGGGAGATTGGTATCCCCGCATCCCCTGAGCAACGCTCTTGTGCATTTTGCAGAAGACCCGACAGCCGCACCCTTATCCACTACCTCCTAAGATGTCCCCACACACAACGCTTCCGTGACGCCTGCTGGACCACCACTCCACGACCCCCTGATGGAGACACGATGATCCTCCCCATACTGGCCAGATATTATGTAAATAATATTGATGATGTGTTAAAGGATTATCCTTCCTTCCTTAGGCTTTAGTAAGCCCCTTTATAATATTTATACTGTATATACTTGTGACACTTCCCAGATGCTTCTGGTGTTATTGTACAGTGCAGGGGTACCTAGTGACAGCACTAGGATCCCGGTTCCTCTATCAAGGAATAAATATTGAAATTAAAAAAAAAACTCGAACGGTGGAGGGAGAGGATGACAACAAGATCTCGAGTCCCTGGTGAGTGTGGCAGGCGGTGTCGTGGTTCTCTGATAAAAAGAAAAGAAAAGTGAAGATAGTCCCTTACGGTATCTTCTAGTCCCATCATCATTATCACCATTATCATTATCACCCTCATTATCATAGTCATTATCATTATCGCCGCTATCATTATCACCACCATCATCATCATCATCATCATCATTATTATTATTATTGTTATTATTATTATTATCATTATCATTATCATCTTCCTTGTCAATATATTCCTTATCATCATCATCATCATCATCGATATTACCACCACCGCCGCCGGCATCACCACCGCCCCCGGCATCACCACCGCCGCCGGCATCACCACCGCCGCCGGCATCACCACCACCGCCGTCACCACCACCACACAAAACATAACATCGACCAGTCAACATAGCCACAAAGTCAACATAGCCACAAACCACAACATCTATCAGTCAACTTAGCCACAAAACATGATATCTATCAGTCAACTTAGCCACAAAACATAGATCTATCAGTCAACTTAGCCACAAAACATAGATTCTTTTGTTTTCATCAATGTTGCCAACACACACACACACACACACACACACACACACACACACACACACTCTACTACTACCACTACTAATTTTTTTTAATGGCCTCCAGCCTCCCCCAATAGCCACACCTTCGCCACCATTTTATTACCTTAATATTAAATATCCTAATACATAAGTAGCTGTCCTAGCTATGTTGAGTTAGTTGAGCTGCAGATCTATGCGGCATTCAGTGACTGTAGCCTCATAGTCAATATCTGCAACTGTTGTCGGCTTTGGGGCCGATGCTCTCGTTCCCCTGAGGCAGAGCAAAGCCGACCAAAGGAGAGAGAAGGACAGTCGACATCTCATCCAGGCTGTAACATAACTTCTGGGCTGCTGCTTCTGTTCGGATATTACCTCCGCGAGTCTGGCGTAGAAGCATCTTGCACTTGGTCCCATCCCACCAGAGGTTGTGAACACTACTACTACTACTACTACTACAACTACTACTACTACTACCTGTACTGCTACTACTACTACTACTATTACCTGTACTGCTACTACTACTACTTTGCTGTCTCTCGGAATCGAGTATAACGATCATCCAGCTATGATACAATGATATGAGTTATTAAGGATGTCACCTTCATTGGTGAATTTTGAGGTGACTAAAGAGGCCGATATGGGACCAGCAGAGTCGTTCACAGAAGTTGCACATGTGGAGGGATACATCAAGTGCAGGAGGGGCGGTGGCAGCGTCATTCCGGCGTTGGCGCTAGTCTGCCTCGGTTTGCAGTCGGGCTAACTCGAAAGTATTGACACCTTCTCGTGTGGTGCTCCTCCAAGCTTTACGATGTGGAGTAATCGTCTCCCAGGTGAGGGGGTCGATTTGGCACCTTTTCAGTTGCCCGCCGGCGTTACGTTTACTATTCGTTAGGTGACTGTAAAGTAGCTGCTTTGGCAGTCTACTTTCGTCCATGCGGGTAACATGGCCAGTCCAGCATAGTTGTTCATTGATAATGGTAGCCTCGATGCTCCTACAGTTGGTGTTAGCAAGAATACTGGCATTTGTTCTCTTCTCTTCCCAGAGAATTCTGAGGATGGAACGTAGACTACGTTGGTGAAAGTTTTCAAGTGCCTTGAGGTGCCTCCTGCATGTGACCCATGTCTTACTGCCATATAGCAGGATGGGTAGGACCACTGCTCGATATATGTGTAACTTTGTAGATAATTTCAGTTCCCTACAGTTGAAGACACGGTTTTGGAGTCTGTCAAAGGCTTGATATGCCATCTGATCCGAGGCTGAATCTCTTCATCGATGTCCACGGTGGTGGACAGGTGGAAGCCAAGATACTGAAAGTGGGTAACATTAGAGAGGGTAGTACTGTTAAGCTGGTTGGATGGTGGGGGTGTGTCACGTTAGGTTTTGGTTGGTTAGGGTTACATTTGGTTAGGTTTATTTAGGTTAGGTTTGGGCCAGGTTAGGTTTGGATAGATTAGGTTTACGTTTGATTAGGTTACATTTGTTTGGTTAGGTTAGGTTTGTATGGGTTAGGTTAGACTGGGTTTAGTTTGTTAAGTTGGGTTAGTTTAGGTGAGACATGTCGGCCCCAGTTAATTCAGATAAACAGAGTGCATTCGTGTCTTGTGTTAAGATTATCTCACTTGATAAAATTGACTTGTTATTTGTACATGAGATGGGTGAGTTATTCAACTCATACATTGTAGTAATGAGGTTTCCTGACACAGTATTTACGTTAGACGGGAGACGCTAAGAATACTCTCAATGGTATGTGTGTAATTGGAACACCTGTATTTACACAGTGACTTAAAGGAAGATTTTCAGCTTTTTAGAAGAGGGGAGATAATTGTTAACATTGTCAGTGTTTGTGTGGGTGGGTGTGGCTGCCCAGAGACTGAGGTATGTCAATTACAGTTGTGTGGCATTGGGTCATAGGATGTGGCTTATGTCGTGTATGAACTCATGATACATTTCTGTTGACAGGTTCTGGGGGTGTGATGACGACAGCTAGCGGTGGCTACGTGACAGACATGCCAGCAGCAGCAGCGGCGGCGGCGGCGGCGGCAGCAGCAGCGGCAGCAGCCGCTGCGGCGGGGGGCGGCCGAGGTGGCAGCGGCGGGAGCGGAGGAGGAGGTGGCGACAGCAGCCACGCCTCTCCGTCGTCGCCGTTGTCGTCGGAGGGCGGGGTGACCACGGCGACTACCACCACCACTACCACCGCCTCCAGGCTCTCCTCCTCCGTCAGCACGTCGTCCCAGCCCTCCCCCATCACCTCGGCTACCTCCATCACCGTCACCAACTCCTCCTCACCCCTCCTCACCATCGTGCCCACCGTGCACGCCAGCCCCACCAGGGTGAGTGGCAGCCCAACATACACCCCAACATAGTCCTCAACTCTCTCATTCACTCACTCACTTTCCCCAGTAATTCCTCTCACTCACTCACTTGCGTTCCCAGCTAGGTCTCTCTCTCTCTCTCTCTCTCTCTCTCTCTCTCTCTCTCTCTCTCTCTCTCTCTCTCTCTCTCTCTCTCTCTCTCTCTCAATAGAAGGATCAGTATCTAGCATGTGATCGCCACAGGTAATTAATATTCAATGAAATAATTAAACACAAGATGAAGAAAAAATCAAACACATTAACACATGACTTATTACCCCGTGATTAATGACTCGTTATATCCAGATCACCAAACTATATTTTGGTGACCTGGTTGTCGAAGGTCGAAGGTCAAGAGTCACTGAAGGGAAAAGAAAATTAATTACTGGACTATTACACAGAATAAGAGTAAAAGGATTATTACAGTTTTGGTTTTGACTTTCAATTTGTTTTCTTCAGATATACATAATTTGGTGTGTGTGTGTGTGTGTGTGTGTGTGTGTGTGTGTGTGTGTGTGTGTGTGTGTGTGTGTGTGTGTGTGTGTGTGTGTGTGTGTGTGTGTGTGTGTGTGTGTGTGTGTGTGTGTGTGTGTGTGTGTGTGTGTGTGTGTGTGTGTGTGTGTGTGTGTGTGTGTGTGCTAGTTGTTACAGATACAATTTACAGGTACTGATACAATTTACAGGTGCAGATACAGTTTACAGGTACAGATACAGTTTACAGGTGCAGATACAATTTACAGGTATATATTACAAACAATGATACAGAGAATTGTAAATGAAAATAGGTACAGCACAAACATAACTTAGGATCAATGTATGTTACTATACTTGAGAGAGAGAGAGAGAGGTACAAGCACAGTCATCACAGATAATGACGGTACTTACAGTATATACTTAATCAACCACGGTGTGTCGGAGGGTCGGCAACCTTGGCCCACCACAACAGACGTCCATTGATGTTTGTCTTTTGCCAGTTCTCTAATATATACATATATATGCAAGTAAATCACTGTGGGTGCGCGTGATCTAGATATATGCTGATAACCACAAGGAAAGAAGAAAACACGAAGTTCCCAAGCGCTTTCGTGTAATTCACATCTTCAGGGGTGAGTACAGCTAGCTGTACTCACCCTGAAATAATTGAAATTATATATATATATATATATATATATATATATATATATATATATATATATATATATATATATATATATATATATATATATATATATACACTACACACTATACTAGACTACACACTACACTACACTACACAACACTACACACACTACACACACTACACTACACTACACTACACTACACTACACAGAGTCGGTTTTTATGAATTGAATTATGTGAAGTAGACTTTGACTCGCGTGGATGTGTGAAATAATATTTTTCTTAGTGTTGTTATTGTTGTTGTTGCTAGTTATTGTTGTTTGTTATTATTATTGTTGTTGTTACAGGCGGATAGTGCGTCACCCAACGGCAGCCTCGGGGACATGACGGGCGGCGGGGGCTTGGGCGTCACAACTACTCATCTCACTGCCCAGGTAAGTCGCCAACCCCACCCCACCCCACCCCACCCCACCCCACCCAACCCAACCCCATTACCCATGTCAACTATGTGGTGGTAGTAGCATTTTACCGACTCCAGCTAGGAAACACGGGGCTACATATTATACAGTATATCTCAAACAGTCCCTATACACGCGGACTTCCTTGTGGTGCCGTGTTAACTACCCCTAGTCACACAGAGGTCCAGGGTTCGATTCTCGACTATGTGAGGTATTGTTTGTATATGGATTATTGAGATAAGTATGTTTGTATGTTTGTTTGTATGTATGTATGTATGTATGTATGTATGTATGTATGTATGTATGTATGTATGTATGTATGTATGTATCCCTTCTGAATACTGCATCACTGACTGGCTGAGTTATGACACATTCTGGGGAGTTTTTACGGTGCTCTGAAATGGATGGATCCTGCCCTAATGACGCAGCTGATCAATGGAGGATTTTAGATTGCTCCCCTCCCCCCCCCTGCCTCTTCTGTTCGTCGTCTCGGGATGTGTGTCTTTTTAATTCTGACGTCAATACAATCGCCTTTGCTGCAGAATTCCCCAGATTGTTTTAAGTATCACCGTGATTCTTTACTTTATTTCCAACCTTACCTAACCTAACCTAACCTAACCTAACGTAAGCGTAACATAGGGTACAGTATTTTGACCATCAGGTGAAAATTATAAGCTATAGTGTGTGTGTGTGTGTGTGTGTGTGTGTGTGTGTGTGTGTGTGTGTGTGTGTGTGTGTGTGTGTGTGTGTGTGTGTGTGTGTGTGTGTGTGTGTGTGTGTGTGTGTGTGTGTGATAATAATAATAATTAACGGTTTTATTGAAAAGTTCTGCAGCCCGAAGGCTGAAAATATACATTGGACATAAATGACTTATTACATACATTGGTGGTTTAACAAAAGCCTTCATTAGAGAAAGGTAAAGGAACATACAGTGAACATACAGATTAATGTAGGTGTTGAACAGCAAACACGTAGTGTAGTAACTCCCTCCCAGATGGTGTTTGGAGGGACCTGACGTGGTGTAGTAATTCCCTCACAGATGGTGTTATGGGGGACCTCAAGTGGTGTAATTACCTCACAGATGGTGTTATGAGGGTCCTCACGTGGTGTAGTGATTCCCTCGCAGATGGTGTTATGAGGGACCTCACGTGGTGTAGTAATTACCTCACAGATGGTGTTATGAGGGACCTGACGTGGTGTAGTAATTACATCACAGATGGTGTTATGAGGGTCCTCACGTGGTGTAGTAATTCCCTCACAGATGGTGTTATGAGGGACCTGACGTGGTGTAGTAATTCCCTCACAGATGGTGTTATGATGGACCTGACGTGGTGTAGTAATTCCCTCACAGATGTGTTATGAGGGGCCTCATGTGGTGTAGTAATTCCCTCACAGATGGTGTTATGAGGGACCTGACGTGGTGTAGTAATTCCCACACAGATGGTGTTATGAGGGACCTCATGTGGTGTAATGCTCCCTCACAGATGGTGTTATGAGGGGGCCTCACGTGGTGTAGTAATTCCTTCACAGATGGTGTTATGAGGGGGCCTCAAGTGGGTGTAATTACCTCACAGATGGTGTTATGAGGTCCTCGTGGTGTAGTGATTCCCTCGCAGATGGTGTTATGAGGACCACGTGGTGTAGTAATTACCTCACAGATGGTGTTATGAGGGACCTGACGTGGTAGTAATTACAGATGGTGTTATGAGGGTCCTCACGTGGTATAGTAATTCCCTCACAGATGGTGTTATGAGGGGCCTCACGTGGTGTAGTAACTCCCTCACAGATGGTGTTATGAGGGGGCCTCACGTGGTGTAGTAATTCCTTCACAGATGGTGTTATATGAGTGAGGTTTGGTCCCAGGCCTTCCTAATGTAGACGGATTAACACATCGCTGGTTGTTGGGTCTCACGGGCCGTTATCACTGGGTACCTGGGACCTCACTGTGTGTGTGTGTGTGTGACTCTTCCATTAGTCCTGTATTAAAACATCGTCTTTAAGCAGAAGAAAAAGCCGTTAGTGTGTCTTGCTGATGTTTATGGTACTATAGGTGGAGGTACTGGAGGTGGAGGCACTGTAGGTGGAGGTACTGGAGGTGGAGGTACTGTAGGTGGAGGTACTGGAGGTGGAGGTACTGGAGGTGGAGGTACTGGAGGTGGAGGTACTGGAGGTGGGAGGTGGAGGTACTGGAGGTGGAGGTGCTGTGGGTGGAGTACTGGATGTGTGTACTGTAGGTGGAGGTACTGTAGGTGGAGGGTACTGGAGGTGGAGGTACAGGTGGTAGGTGGAGGTACTGTGGAGGTACTGTGGGTGGAGGTACTGTGGGTGGAGGTGGAGTGGACTGGAGGTGGAGTGCTGGGTACTGTGGGTGGAGGTGCTGGAGGTGGAGGTGCTGGGGTGGAGTGGAGGTGGAGATAGGTACTGGAGGTGGAGGTACTGGAGGTGGAGGTACTGGAGGTGGAGGTACTGGAGGTGGAGGAACTGTAGGTGGAGGTACTGTAGGTGGAGGTACTGTAGGTCGAGGTACTGTAGGTCGAGGTACTGGAGGTGGAGGTACTGTAGGTCGAGGTACTGTAGGTCGAGGTACTGGAGGTGGAGGTACTGTAGGTCGAGGTACTGTAGGTCGAGGTACTGTAGGTCGAGGTACTGTAGGTCGAGGTACTGTAGGTCGAGGTATTGGAGGTGGAGGTACTGTTGGTGGAGGTACTGTAGGTCGAGGTACTGGAAGTGGAGGTATTGGAATAGTGTGCGTTACCAACTTAGTGCGCACATCCCACCGCTCTGTAAACCCCTTCTGGTCATTCTTGGATGTTGATATGCTCGAAGTTACCTCAATAACTACTACTGCTACACCTACTACTACTACTACCACTGACTAGATCATCAATAGTCTTCATTAATTTTGTTACGTGTTGTAGAGGAAAGGTGAGAGTGTGGTGTTAATCTCCTGTGTGTTGTGTAAGGCGAGTTTTAATGGCTCTAATCCAGGAGAAAACTATAATGGCGCATCAGAAGGCTTTCATGTTCACATCCGGTAAGACCACTCTGAAGATTGTAACGAAGGAGAAGAAGTGGGTCTGGGTGAAGGATGCAAGCAGAGGGCATTCAAAGCTGGGAGGTTTTAAAAGGTCTGATAATAAGTCCTCGTCGTAAGTTAGTGAACCAGCACAGAATACTGGTGATCATCTGCCTTATATACCCGTGTGTGTACTTATAGCCAGTCTCGGGTGCTGGAGGTGTTTTTTTGTCCTCCACATCTGCTGACGAGACCTTTCCTGCCTCAAGGTAAGACAGATGAATTTTCCACGCCTTTTTGTCGCCATTTTCACATTTATTTATCACAGTACAGATGTCCGCTGATCAGTCGTTTCATTTCTTGATTGTTAATTTTCTTCTTCCTTCTTTTCATATTTCATCTAAAGTGTTACCTGTCGAGAAGCTGTTTGCCACATATGTTCTATATTTATAAGTACATATTCTCCCTCTATACCTGCCCGCTTCCTCTCATTAATTATATGTGCAACCTGTTGAAAGCTATTGGTGCATTGCTGTTTCATATTTGGTGAGTTAGATGATTCATAACTACTTATTAGGATGCTAATTAGTTGCTCACTAGCCACTTGTCCGAGAGTTTTTGTTGTTATTTTTTTGTTTACGTGTTGATAGATCAGGTACGTGGTGATCAGCTGTTCTCTACCTGGTGATTAGCTGTCTGATGCGGGTTGAGACTTGGATGTGTAGGAGCCAGTGAGAGGTATTGACTCTGTGCTTCTCTCAGCTCAGTGTCAGATAAGATACTGACAACATAATGGGTTCTCAAAGTGGTTCTGACATTGAATTATAACCTAACTTAACCTGACCTAACCTAACTTAACTTAACCTATCCTATCGCCCTTCTCCCTAACGTAACCTAACATCAACGTAACATAACATAACCCAAACGTTATAGCAGATAGCATCCGATCGCATCTAGAGAAAAGCAAATTAATCTACGACTCTCAACATGGGTTTACAAAGGGAAAATCTTGTCTAACAGGGAAGTCTTCGAGGTAGTAGATAATGACGAAAATTACGATGATATTTACTTAGACTTTAGCAAAGCATTTGACAGAGTACCGCATCAGAGGCTTCTGAGAAAAATTAAGGCTCATGGTGTCGAGGGGAAAGTTTTAAATTGGATAAAATCATGGCTCACTGATAGAACACAGAGGGTCAGCGTAGATGGTGTTAAACCTGAGTGGGGCCGTGTAACCAGTGGGGTTCCCCAGGGGTCAGTACTAGGCCCACTCTTGTTCATAATCTACATAAACGATTTAGATACTGGGATCAGCAGTGACATAAGCAAGTTTGCCGATGACACCAAAATAGGGCGGCAAATTAATTCAGGGCAGGATGCAAATGCATTACAGGAGGATCTAAATAAACTGCAGGGGTGGTCTGAAAAATGGCAAATGAAATTCAACACCAGCAAGTGCGGCGTACTTAATATTGGAAGAACAAATACTGACAATGTATACAGCCTTAACAACATCAACCTAGAGAAGTCGACTTGTGAAAGAGACCTAGGGGTACTTGTAAGCCCGGACCTACGGCCTAGAAAACAGTGCGTTAATGTTCGAAATAAGGCAAACAGAGTATTGGGTTTTATATCTATAAGTGTAAGTAATAAGAGTGCAGAGGTCTTATTGCAACTATATCTTGCGCTAGTCAGGCCGCACCTCGATTATGCGGTTCAGTTCTGGTGCCCTTATTATAGAATGGATATCAATTCACTAGAGTCGGTGCAGTGAAGAATGACGAAAATGATTCCGGGACTTAGAAACCTTCCATATCAGGATAGGTTAAAGAAACTAAACTTGCATTCCCTAGAAAGACGAAGAGTGCGGGGAGATATGATAGAAGTATTTAAGTGGGTGAAAGGAATCAATAAAGGGGATATAGATGAAGTTCTTATAATATCCGAGCACGATAGGACTCGGAGCAACGATTTAAGTTGGATAAGTTTAGGTTTAGGAGGGAGATAGGAAGGAACTGGTTCACAAATAGGGTGGTGGACGAGTGGAACAAGCTTAGCAACTTTGTAGTAAGTGCTGGAACGCTGGAAAGTTTCAAAAGGAGGCTGGATAGATTCATGGATGATAGAGAGTGGTAGTAACTCTCGACAGGAGCTGCCATGCACAGGCCAACAAGCATATTGCAGACTCCTTGTTTTCTTATGTCTTTTGTAACGGTGTAAAGGCCTGGGACTTAGGGGTAGAAATCCCTTACCAGGCTAATCAGGATCTTAATAAAGGAAAGTCAAGGACCATGGTTTTCCGAGGAATAACAAACAACCGTTTGAGATTGACATCTCTTAACTATAAAAAATATAACACAAAACTCTGACACCACTCAACAAACATCAAGTAACAATTAAGGCAGTCAACAGTTAATGGAGTCAAACAATTAATGGAAGCAAACAATTAAAGGGAGCAAACAATTAATGGGAGTCAGCAATTAATAGAATCAAACAATTAATGGGAGTCAACAACTGATAGAATCAAACAATGAACAAATATTTCCTATGGCAGTGGCCCTGGGGGAAGGTTCTGGAACACTGTGATGCACACTCTGGGTAGGGAAGCGTCCATTCAACTCCACACTCGAGCGACGTCTTGAAATGGCAGGAGAACACCGGGACACAGACTGAATGAGATGAACTGGCAGTCGTGGTATGCGGTAGTGGTAGATGACCAGAGAATTGACAGTCGATAGGTGAAGGTCTGGGAACACAGCCCACGAGTCCAGGACCTATGAGGAGATCACAGCCAGAATTTGACGGACAGCGGAGTAGCTAGATAGTGACTGTATGGCGGCTGGGTTGAATCTGCAGGTGACCCAGATAGACGCTGCCGTTCTCACCTCTGTCCAACCGCCCCAAGGGTCGTTCGCACCAGTAAACGAGCGAGTTAACAGCGGTAACCAGCAGGAAGATCGTTTCCACCCTTACAAACGTAACCTAACTTAACCAAACCACAACGTAACGTAACCTAACCTAACCTAAGCAACCAACTGGTGTTACAGATAGTAGTGTAATAATAATAATAATAATAATAATAATAATAATAATAATAATAATAATAATAATAATAATAATAATAATAATAATTAACGGTTTATTGAAAAAGTTCTGCAGCCCGAAGGCTGAAAATATACTGTACATTAGACAAAAATGACGTATTACATACAAAGACATGGGGTGGGTGGGTCGTTTAACAAAAGCTTCCATTTCTGAAAGGAGAAGGAGCATGATTGAACGTACAAATTATTATAGTTTACAGTTGATGGCCCGGGCTGGTCTCTTGCCATACTGTGTGAGGTCACGTAGGCCACGTGGTGTAGTGACTCGTCCGTAGGTGTTGATTTGAAGGACCTCACGTGTATTATCTCGTAGTCAGGTGTAAAGCCGGCCCACTGTTGTTCCCAGGGTGGACGGATTAACACCGTCTGGTCAGTGGGTGGTGGTCAGTTCCCAGGGGTGCTTATCTCACTGGTGGGTCGCGGCTCTCACTGGTACTGTCTCGTGCTGAATTCACTGGCTTAAACACTGTTCATCACTGTTCATCACTGTTCAACACTGATCCCACTTCTTTCCCAAACGAAATTGTCAATTTTGATTATGTTGATATCCCGGTGGTGAGGATGGGTCGGGGAGAGGGACTTGGGGAATGGCTGGACATAGCCAAGAGCCGCTGCACAGCAGGAGCAGCCCCGGATAGGTCTTGACCCTCCGGTGGTCAAAAATGTAGTGTGTGTGTGTGTGTGTTACAGGTATACGGCATAGCATAGATACACAGAGTAATGCCTAATGACACCATCTCATTGTTGCAGGTGGTGGTGGCCAGCTCAGCAGGGTCGGCGACGTCAACAGGGTCCCCCACGGTGTCACTGCCCAAGGGTACTATCATCCAGGCCGACTCCCCGCACCTCATCATCGGATCAGGTACTGTCGTCTTTGTCACTTACTTCATAACGTCAGTATACTCTAGGTTGTACTTACCCTTTGAGAGCTTTTTTTGTTGTTGTTATCAGGGTCTGTCATCATTCCCACATTTATGCCAGTATACTCTTGAGCCGAGTTTACACGTTTGGTATAATTGCTGGTCGTCTACTGTTGCTACATTGACCCCCTTACTCAAGTACTTCACTTTATTTAGAAAGTAAGTCCGGAGTGCTTTATTTATATTACAAGTGTGTGTATTTGCGTGTTTTTGTTGTTGTTTTTACACACTTTGATATGTCTACAGGCTGTTGTGATGAGTAATATTTAATGCCTTATACTCTTAAACCTATAGTTACTGTTTCCTTATTGGTGAGTTTGGTTTATATACCATGGTGGTTTATATATCACGGTAGAGTATATGTTCCTAAGCCATGATATATCGTATCTTAACCATCACGCTAAACTAATTCTCTTAAGGTCAACCTCAAGCGCGTAGTTAACTCGGGGGTTGTTGAAGCTTTACCTTTAGTGTGTGTGTGTGTGTGTGTGTGTGTGTGTGTGTGTGTGTGTTATATACAAGAAAGAAAAATTGGATGGGCTGTCGGCTTTTTAGGTATTATTGACCAAGAGAGAGAGAGAGAGAGCAATTACCAACAGTATTTCACCTCTGGATTGAGAAAGTTATGAATAAAGTTAACAGTCCCGTTCTGATTTCAAACATTCGTTATGTTTAAATAGCATAAAATACTGATATGCACTTTTTTGCATTTGATAGTAACTATTTAAGCATTGTTTTTCACCTAAGCAAATACAAAACAAAACAAATGCATTTCATTATCTTATGCCATTTGCCCTTAATAAATGTTTGGAATCAGAACAAGTATATCAAGAAAACACAAGACCACGGTAAAGGTGTCGGGAAGCTTGAGCCGAATGTGTAAATGTCACAACACCTGGCGGATATCGCCTACCTGTACAGTCTCACCCAAAAGTTCGTTAACTCTCCCAGCCAGCTATTGCTGCACTGCCAGCTTCATATGTTTGAAACTGTCTCAGTACAAACCAGAACATGAAACAGATACGAATGAATCTAAAGGTTCGAAGTAACAGACTCAAGTTCATACATCTGAAGCAGGCAGTGCAGCAATAGCTGGCTGGGAGAGTTAACGAACTTTTGGGTGAGACTACTGTACAGCCTCACAACAGCCGCCGGCGAGCACTGGCTGAGGAAGACCTTGTGTCCGGACTGTAATGCCTCGCCCAGGGGATCGTGTAGTGTACAGCAAGTTGAAATGTAAAATATGTGTGAATGAACTTTTATATATTTTTTTCATTATTACATTATCTAGGACAACACGTGTTAAGTGTGTCAGAGGAGGAGGAGGAGGAGGAGGAAGGAGGATGATGATGATGTCAGTTCCAAATATTTGTCTCTTAAGTAATATTCCAGAAATTAGTTATATATAGTGTTTTTGTGATGAACTAGAGACAGGCTCTTTAGAACTGTACTCATGCAGCCACCAGCACATTGATAACATTTTCTAGTCAACACACACACACACACACACACACACACACACACACACACACACACATATATATATATATATATATATATATATATATATATATATATATATATATATATATATATATATATATATATATATATATATATATATATAGAACTTTACCTTTGGTGTTGCAGATAAAAAGTTCTGTTGGTTTAGGTTAAGTTAGTTAGGACGGGTCAGGTTATGTCATATAGGGGGGGAAAGTGGGAGGGAAGATGAGAGGAGGAGAGATAAAAAGAAAGTAAGTGAGAGGAAGGGAAATGAGAGGAAGGGAGGTGAGGGGAGAGGAGGGGAAGGGAGGTTAGAAAATGAGAGATAAAAGGAGGGTGAATGAGAGGAGATGAAGTTAGAGGAGAGTAGAGATTAGAGGAAGGAAGATGAGAAGAGAGGAGGCGAGGGAGAGGAGAGGAGATAGAGGAGGGGAGGTGAGAGGAGGGAAGTGAAAAGAGGAAGAAGCAACAACAACAAAAACGTTCCCTTGTCCTTTAAAATGGTGGATAGATAAACAAGCATAACTATAAGAGTAATTACAGTATTGCTAAATATCTCGATACATAACACCATTTAAAAAATATTCACATTTCTAATTCATCTCGTGTTGTCATCATTTATTATTAGTGTTTAGTAACTTATAATCTAATTGTTTTCCTTATATCTTTAAGTGTTATAAAATGGTACGTTTACTAGTGATTTAATAATACGATATGGTAATCTTGAAGCATTTTGTTTGTCTAAGAAAGGGGCTACAGACCCAAGTATATTTAAGGGGCTACAGACCCAAGTATATTTAAGGGGCTACAGACCCAAGTATATTTAAGGGGCTACAGACCCAAGTATATTTAAGGGGCTACAGACCCAAGTATATTTAAGGGGCTACAGACCCAAGTGTATTTAAGGGGCTACAGACCCAAGTGTATTTAAGGGGCTGCAGACCCGTGTGTATTTAAGGGCCTATTTATTATTATTATTATTATTATTATTATTATTATTATTATTATCATTATTATTGCTAAAACACTGAGCCAGTGTACACAAGCTAAACGAGACCTACGCACGCATGACGCCGACTTGGTCATTGTACTTACACTCACACACCCATAGTGATCCAGGTTGTGCAACATGGAATACAAGCCTGTAGGGTGAAAAACATCCCAGTAGACTACGAAAATTGTGATTTAATATAAGTTAGGTTGGTTAATTTGTTAGGTTGGTTAATTTAAATTATACTGGTTAATTTATGTTGGTTAATGTAAGTTAGAATGGATTCGCGCCAGCCGTCAGAAAAAGGTTGAGAGCGTTGTAGTCGCCATCAACGTGAGCTGTAAATAGGAACACTGCGCCGCCACCCTCCCCCCCCCCCCTATTTAAAAGACGTCGTGATCCCTTCCTTTTACACTGGACGGGGTTTTGGGTTCGAGCTGCGGCAGTGTGAGTCTTGTACACCCACTAAAAAAAATATTTGGCACCCTTGTCTTATTGTATCACGCCGTAAGGGTGCCGAATAATTTTTTATTGGGTGTACAGGTATGTTGAAGTATTATGTACAGTAATGTTGTACACCAAACATTGCTGTACTCCCATTAAAAATTATTCGGCACCCTTACGGCGTGATACAATAAGACACGGGTGCCAAATATTTTTTTAGTGGGTGTACGTCGGTTGTGATGCTGGGAGTCTGTATTACAATCCGATAACAATCAGGCTTGCTGTGTTAAGCCAATGCACCTATTTTTACTCCTACTACTCACTTCCAGCCATCCGTGGTCCTTCAACTGAACCTTTTCACCCCTGTCACTTGGGATTTATGTATGTATGCCCCGAGTGTCTTAACCCCATCCGTGTGAAAGCCATAATACATTCTCAACACAAGTAGACCCCGGCACCTCCAATAACAACTGAGAGCTGGTAATGTGTGTGTGTGTGTGTGTGTGTGTGCAGTTTCAGTAGTAAACTCTTGACATAGTGATGGAGTGTGAATGTCATTGAATTTGACAGTTGTTCCATTGTTCACAAGGTGAACTTTGTCAGTGCACCGAAGTGTAGGTTAATATTTTATTTACTGTCCCTCAACAGCTCTAATGAAATGTGGTCTTAGCGCGCGCGTGTGTGTATGTGTGTGTGTTAAAAACACTCTTCATGTGTTGACAGTGAAGCCTAGTTTCAGTTGCCGCCCCCTTTTCGACAGTGTGTATAATGTATGATATTTTCCCATTGTTTTCATTTTAATGTATAATTATGCTGTTAATTTACATATGCCTATCTTTGTCAATAGTGTATGTGGGATTTTAAGAACTACACTGTGAAGATAATTACCGAGGCAGGAATAAATACCAAATATCACCGTTTAAGTAATTGTATAATTACTAAGAACTGTATAATTTGAAGTATCCTGTACAATTACATTATATATTTAAACGATACATATACATTAATCAATTAGATAAGTATCCCCATGTAATACAGTTTAAACGTTTAATAATGTGTAAGATGGAGTTAGATAATTATTCTTATGTAATTTAGAAGTGTAATGTTCAGTAGGGAATTAGAAATGTCTTCATGTAATTTAAACGTGGTCTATGCAGTAAGAATTTAAACATTTATCCTTATGTAATTTTCGTTGTGTAATGGACCATTTTCTGTGGTTAATACCAGCTGATGGGATTGGTTTTCTTTCATGGTGGTTCAGAGGGTAACGCGTCCCGTTCCTACACCTCACTAACCCCTGTCAACCCTGGCCTAGGTAAGGGATGCACACATTCAAACTGTTATTACTGTTCGTCTTGGTGTTGTAACTCTGGCTTTTAGTAGGACTGATAATGCACAGATGACCAGTGTTGTTGAAAGAAAAAATAGAGCGAAACAGAACTGATAAACCATTTATTTTGCTTTCCTAGTCATACAAAGCAACGTAACCTATTCTTAACCTTACCCAAACTGCCCTCGGTTAAGGATAAGATTCCTGTCGTCTGCTTTGATGATGGGTAAAGTATATATATATATATATATATATATATATATATATATATATATATATATATATATATATATATATATATATATATATATATATATATATATATATATGGCGGTACTGTTCGTGATATTTGTTTTTTCCAACACGAGTCAGTTTGCGGACTTAATATGTATGTGTTGTAACTCGGTGTTAAAACTTGAATGATTTGATGGGTGTTTCTAAGCGTCGTAATTATATAGATGTTATTTCCCCACGGATGTCTTACTGATTGTTGAAACCCCGCGCTTTTGAGACATCATTGTTGTCATGATTGTTTTAAGATGTTATGGCTGCTCTGTGTCATGGCTGTTTCAACAACGGTCGTATTATGACACCTTATGACTTTTTTCACACACCAGATGTTACGGTAAGATATGTCTGCCTAAGCACCGTTACGAGACTTGAAGCGAGTTTGGCCTCCGCTTTAGAACGCAGTCACATCAGTATGGATTTATTTATTTATTTACTGGCTTATTGGTTCATTTAGCTTGGCTTATGTAACCTAGGCGAGGATATAGTAAACCTGACACATACGGTGATACAGGTTTTGATATTACAGTGGGTCTACATTCTCAAAAAAAAAGAAATCACATGATGAATATTTATCGTAACTGAAGACATAAGATTAACTGATTAACTTATGGGGAAAAAAAAAACAAAAAACATTATAGAACAACATGAAAGCTACACTGAGGCTCTACCTTTACTAGATATGTTCCCTTATCACCAGTTAGGAGACTTTTACACAGTACAGTATGTAGAAAGTCTTTGGAAACAATTTATACGTTCACTTTTTACTGGTGTTAAGCGGAGGGAAGTTATCTAGTTAAGGTATAGTTTCAGGGTAATATTGTGTTTTCACTTCGTTAAAAAATACGTTTGTTCTTTTACATCCATACGCATGAGCCCTCTGAGAATCTGGACCTGCGCATTTTACAATATCCGTGTTGTCATCTTCGCTGGTAAACACTGTGTTGCTTGTGACAATTTCCCATCCTTCCGTTTTATTTATTTTTTCATGTGGCTTTCTCTCATTTGTTGATACATTTTTAAAGTTCAGAGAAAGTCATTATTTTTTTCTGTTGTTATTGATGGCTTGTGACTGGTGTTCAAAGATAATCAGTGAATGGAAGTGTTTGTTTCTTATTTCAGATGATTTTAAGTGATAAGTATCTTTTTATAATACCCTCCAGTGTACGAAGTTATATACAATGCCTTACATTGGTGATAATACGCTTACACCACAGTCAAGTTTGCATAGTTAAAATAATAATATAAGATATATAAAGATACAGCTAGGTGTTTTAAGTGTGGCTGGAGGGTGTAATACTAGACGGTATGTAAATGGTGACTTAACTAAGATGCTTATCGTCACGACTTCCTGTACAGTAGTTGGAGGGATCAGATATGAGGATTTGGCAAATAGATTGACAATTTTCTTTAATGTTATCAGGGTGACCTTTGTAGAACTAGACGCTAGCAACAACAATATGGGAACACCCACAGCATGTACAATCAGAGCCGTATTAAGGGGTTAGGGGGCCCTGGGCGACACCTAGCAGTGGGGTGCACCCTGCTGACCACTGAAAATAAATCTAAGTAATATCCAAGGTCAATAGAAACAATAAAATCTAGTCCTAATGACACATTTACATATTATTTATTCCATTCAAAGAAAGCGTATACAGGAGTACATTCAATTACAAATGCACTTTTCGTGTCTTTTCTAGCAAATAAACGTATCACCACATTGTCAAATGGAAGTTCTCTTGAAATGTCTGACTCGGTGCTTAATAGCATCAGATTGTTGAGTCTCTCCTGGCGCATCGTGGTCCACAGCCTGTTGTTGATCAGTTTCATTTTTGAGAAGGAACGCTCCCCAGTAGAATTGGAGACCATTAACACCAGATATATCCTCAAAACCGTTTCTACATTTGGAAATGCTGATTGTAAACCATCGTTTTCCTTTATAATTCTGTAATAAAACGACTCATTGGGCTCATCCGCGGCTTTTGCACACAACTTTACTTGAGACGAAAATTGAATCATTTCATTGGAGATTTTTTCATCAATATCTTCTCCGTAAGTTTGCAGACGATTTTCTGAAGCAGAATGAATGGCATTGGCTGACATGGTTTCCAGATTGCTTAAAAAGCCGAAGTGATCTTTCACCAACGTGTATGCAGAAATCCTTTCGTTTAGGGATACCACTAGGTGACAATGACTGTGAGGAAGCATTTTGTTCGGAAATTGTCTATTGGACTAAGATCCACTTCACTTGAACGTCCATAATCCAGTGGAGCGAGCCATACTTTTGATCGCCTTTGGCGACCTGAACGGACAAACTCGGTGCTTCCTGCCAGATCTTTTGCTTTTTCCTTTTAGGCATCAAAACTGTTTCGCTTTCTTTCAACGAAAAATTTCAAGGAAACCAGCGAATTTACTGCTGATTGAAGAATTCGTTTTGGATCTTGAAGAAGTTTGTGTGGTGTAGTGTTCACTTATTTATATAGCCTTTTTATTATTTTGTTATAATCTCAGTGTTAAATAAGTTAAATCAGTTCACCAAACATGAATTTTAGCTGGAAATATTTGTGGCGGCCTGTTGGAGTTACGGTAAGTGGTGCACAGCGAGTGTTAGGCAATCTGTTCCACTTGTTTGTCGCTCTGTGGTAAAGGTTTTTAAAACTTTCTTTTTACAATGTTGTGGGTGGGCCCTGGGCGTGCGCCCGGTACGCCCTCCCCATAATCCGGGCCTGATGTACAGTACTTAGAAACTGTAGTGCGTTTCGAA
The DNA here is from genome assembly GCF_018991925.1 of Homarus americanus. NCBI lineage: Eukaryota > Metazoa > Arthropoda > Malacostraca > Decapoda > Nephropidae > Homarus > Homarus americanus. The sequence continues at coordinate 10,951,160 of NW_024737042.1, forward strand.
TAATTGCCTGTTTATAACAACTAATGCTGAAGACATTTTATTGGAATGTTAATTTTACCGCTACACCACCCCGTTAAGTACTGTACTGCGGTGTCCATCAGGACTCGTTTAGTGTAAAACTCGGTTTGAAACACGACGACCCTCTTCAAGGGAAGATGTTTAATAATACGGGCGTAAACCTCATTCGTTCAAAGGCCAAGCAAGGGGTATTGTTTCTCATTCGACAATAACACCACACTATCCAGGTAACGTCTTGTAAATTTTGGGTGTTAAATTGACAAAAAGTGGAAGAAAATGCTACCAACGTCGTTTTTAAGAATTCAAATCTGATCTCATCTTGTGCTCATGTGGGACATAAAACTCACATATGAGCTACAAGAACAGATGTTGCTGTAATATACAATACAATAATGTAGTAGCCTAGTAAGAAGGCAACACCGTCGGAGGTGTAATTCACTTAAATTTATCAAAGCAAATTTTAATTCACTAATATATATCAGAAGTTGACCAAACCGAGCACTTCAACTTATTATGAGTGTAAAACTTTAAATATTACATTAATGACTCCACGCATACAGTGTCACGCCTCACAGAGTATATGTTCGTCGCCATCACAGGGAACACCAAAACAAGACAACAGAACCCAGTGAAATTTGGTGAACGGTAATAAAGTCACAGGAAAAAAGAGTCACAGAAAAAAGTCACAATTTTGGCTAGGAAAAAAAGTCACAAGAAAATAACTCACATTTCCTTTAAACACCATAGATACTAATTAAAGTACTTAAACAAATAGTATTTTAAGTCGCTTATTAACTGACAATACAAGGCAATGAAACAAAAACATTTATGTCCATGGGCTTATTTCTTGGTCTAATACCTATTTAGATTTCTTTGTTAGGTTAGGTTATGTGAGGTTACCTTAAGTTAGGTTAGGTACCATTAGGTTAGGGACATTTAGGGGATCATATGAAGATCTTCCCCCCCAAAGTATCCAATTGAAGATCCTCCCCCCCCAGGCTAGATCATATGAAGATCCTCCCCCCAAGTAGGTTTGGGGGGAGGTTAGGTTAGGTTTGGTTAGGTTAGGTTTGGTTTGGTTAGGTTAGGTTAGGTTAGGTTTGGTTAGGTTAGGTTTGGTTTGGTTAGGTTAGGTTAGGTTAGGTTTGGGGTGGGGGTGGATCTTCAGATGAGCGCGACTGGGCTTGATCATATGAAGATCCTCCCCCCCCCCCAAGTAGGTTTGGGGGGAGGATCTTTATATGATCCCATTTAGGTTAGGTTAGGTACCTTTAGGTTAGTTGAATTTTAACTGGGTATTTCGATTTCCTTCATTCTGCTTGATACAACCTTAAAGTGGGCCCCTCAAATTGTAACCGTCTCCATCCCTTGAGAGGCCACAGCCGGCGAGATTTAAATATCAAATTTCTCTATCTATCTACCTATCAATCTATCTATCGACTATCTATCGTTCTATCTATCTATGAGGGAGTAGTCTTCATTACTTTCCTATCCACATTATTGAATGATTTATGTAACTTATGTAAAATAGTTATTAACGACCTCACTCCCATACCGGTGACGTTTGTATATTAAAAAAAAAACGAAATAAATAATAATAATAATAATACTTTAAAAAATATCAATTTTATACAATGCAACACCATCGAATATGACTTCTCACTGTAACCGTCAACTTTAATTATTATCTGCGAGGCTTCCGAGATATATGTTGATACAGCAGGTGTTGTAAGTAAAGTGATTTAATTATCTGTTGTTCGTTCGGATGAGCCATTCTCCTACTATTGTGCTTCCTTTTATAGTTTTAGAAAAGGGGTTTACTGATCATTGATAAAATCAGTAGGCAGTTTCATAAGTTACTGATATCACTAATATTGACATCAATGATATCAGTAATATCAGTTTTGATATAAAACTGTGATATCTTGTAAGAGGATTCAGATTCTCTTACAGTATCTATGGTGTTTAAAGGAAATGTGACTTTTTTCTGACTTTTTTTCCTGTGACTTTTTGTACCTGGATTCGTGAAATTTAAGTCTGTTAGTAATGGTGAAGTTTTGTGCGATTTTCAACTTTTCAATTTTTTTTTTTTTTTTTTTTTTACGGGGATTAGCCCACCCAGGCACAGGTCACTGACCCACATCGGGGCCTAGGGGACGAAAATGTAATAATAATAATAATAATTGTTCGATAAGAGAACAAATAGTAGCTTCTGCCATATACCGGCTGGTAAAATGCATTGTGACAAAAATTTCAAGGGTTTGGTTCAGAAACGAAGAGAAAAGTTACTTCGAAGAGCAGATCATTACACCAGACAAATGTAACAATGCTAGAGTGTGCAGCGATCCCTTTGTTATTGGTAAGGAACCTCTCCATATATGACACTTTTAGACTAAAAACCATTATACTTTATCCATGAATATATTTTTTTTGTAAAGATTTTTAGTTCTAAGTGTGCAATCCTCACACAAACCTTGGCCAGTCGTCTAATATGACAGTGATCCTTATAGTTCGTTGTAAATAATGATTTTTTTTTTTAACGGGAGTTACACGTATTTTTGTTTTCAAGGAAAGTCATCAGCATAAAATGATATCGAAAGTACTGACTGGACTCTTTCAACGAGTCTAGACTATGAATCCGGCAGGAGAATGATCATGCTGTCTATGGGCGTTCATAAGGAAAAGAATGTCTTGGTATTAAAATTCTTTTTACCGTAAACATGATTGCTATGAGCAGTGAAATTAACTATGTGATCATATAATTTTTTTTTAGCGAGCTAGTTCACCAGAACCTCCCTTTCCAATCCTTTGGGGGTAATTAATTGACTAAAAACAAAAAGCGAAGAAAGGTCTCCAACACAATGATGGCTACTGTATTTGTGGAGCTGCTTATTTTGCAGTGTTTATTGAATGGTAGACCTAATCATTTTAATAAAGTCTTTTATGTAAGCTTAATTTACTTAGCTGTTATGTAAACAAAAATCGCCTCCTAAACTCTAATTAATATTAAATACACACACATATAGATACACACCTCCATAAACAGATTAAAGCATCTTAATTTGCACTCCCTCGAGAGACGTAGAGTGAGGGGCGACATGATCGAGGTGTATAAATGAAAATCAGGGGAAAACAAAGGTGATATAACAAGGGTACTCAAACTATCCAACCAGGGACGAACTCGTAGCAATGGTTTTACATTAGATAAATTTAGATTTAGGCATGAGATAGGTATACATTGGCTTGGAAATAGAGTAGTGGAGTGGAACAAGTTACTGAGCTTTCATCATTAACTTGAACACGCTGGGTAGCTTCAAATATAGGTTAGATGGATGGTGAACGGTAATAAAGTCACAGGAAAAAAAGTCACAGAAAAAAGTCACAGTTTTGGCTAGGAAAAAAGTCACAGGAAAAAAGTCACATTTAAGGTAATAAAACTAAAAATATTTTAAAACAGTTATTAACTGACAATACATGACTTTTACATATTGACAACACAATTTATATATGATGCACGTAGGTTAGGTTAGGTTGGGTGAGGTGACTTTTTTCTGTGACTTTTTCTGTGACTTTTTTTCCTGTGACTTTTTTACCTGGATTCAGCTGGATATATGAGCGATAGGGGTTGGGTGTAAATAGGACTGCCCAGATGTTCCTAAACCAATCACTGCATTATTCCACTAGCTAATTCCACAACTAATTACAGAACCTACTAGAGGTGACAATATATTAGACCTAGTATTAACAAATAAAGAAAATATTATCAGAGATATCACAGTAGGGGAAGAACTAGGTAACAGTGATCACAGAGAAATCAGGTTCACCCTAAATTGGGAAACGAAAAACAATGACAATATGGTCAGAGTCCCAAACTTTTGATTGGCCGATTATCAGGGGTTAAGAAGGTACCTAGGTGAGGTCACCTGGGAACAGTCACGTCAGTCCCCAGTAGGAAGGGGTGAGGTCATAGGTAACACAACAATTGATAATGACTATAATATATTCACTAGTATATTACATAAAGCACAAGAACAAAATATACCATACAGAAAAATTAGGTCAAATAAGAATGAGCCAAGGTGGATGACCAGAAAACTTAAACATGACATAGGAATAAAGAAAGGAATATATAAGAAATTAAAGGGAGGGGAGGAGCAGCTCAGAAATAGGTATAATGAACTACAGTATCTAGGAATGTTAAGAAAAATGTAAGGAAAGCAAAGAGAGACTATGAAATCAAAATAGCAAGAGAATCCAAGGCGAATCCCAAGGGATTTTTCCTGGTATATAGGACAAAGGTCAAGGACAAAGTTGGGCCTTTAAAGTCAGGGAGGGGAGAAGTGATAAATGGCAGTGTAGAAATAAGTAAAGCATTGAACAGCTACGTCTTATAAGTTTTCACAGAAGAAAATTGCGATGAAATTCCAGAGGTGGAACTGATATTTAAGGGAAAGGAAGAAGAGAAATTAAAGAATATCACTATCAGAAAAGAGGATGTTCTTAAGAAGATAAATAAACTAAAGAAAACAAATCCCCAGGGCCGGATGAAATTTTCCCTCGAGTCTTGAAAGAGTGTAGGGAACAGATTAGCGGACCCCTCGTAAACTTATTTACAAAATCATTAGACACTGGAGTTGTGCCAGACTTGTGGAAACGGGCAAATGTAGTACCCATATTCAAAAAGGGAGACAGAGCATCAGCATCAAATTACCGGCCGATCAATTTGACGTCAGTAGTGGGGAAATTTCTTGAATCAATTACAGCAGATAGCATCCGATCGCATCTAGAGAAAAGCAAATTAATCTACGACTCTCAACATGGGTTTACAAAGGGAAAATCTTGTCTAACAAATCTGCTAACGTTTTTTTAGGAAAGTCTTCGAGGTAGTAGGTAATGACGAAAATTACGATGTTATTTACTTACATGGAGACTTTAGCAAAGCATTTGACAGAGTACCGCATCAGAGGCTTCTGAGAAAAATTAAGGCTCATGGCATCGGGGGGAAAGTTTTAAATTGGATAAAATCATGGCTCACCGATAGAATGCAGAGGGTCAGCGTAGATGGTGTTAAATCTGAGTGGGGCCGTGTAACCAGTGGGGTTCCCCAAGGGTCAGTACTAGGCCCACTCTTGTGCATAATCTATATAAACGATCTAGATACTGGGATCAGCAGTGACATAAGCAAGTTTGCAGATGACACCAAAATAGGGCAGCAAATTAATTCAGGGCAGGATGCAAATGCATTACAGGAGGATCTAAATAAACTGCAGGGGTGGTCTGAAAAATGCAAATGAAATTCAACACCAGCAAGTGCAGCATACTTAATATTGGAAGAACAAATACTTATAATGTATACAGCCTTAACAACATCAACCTAGAGAAGTCGACTTGTGAAAGAGACCTAGGGGTACTTGTAAGCCCAGACCTACGGCCTAGAAAACAGTGCATTAATGTTCGAAATAAGGCAAACAGAGTATTGGGTTTTATATCTAGAAGTGTAAGTAACAAGAGTGCAGAGGTCTTATTGCAACTATATCTTGCGCTAGTCAGGCCGCACCTCGATTATGCGGTTCAGTTCTGGTGCCCCTATTATAGAATGGATATAAATTCACTAGAGTCGGTGCAGCGAAGAATGACAAAAATTATTCCGGGACTTAGAAACCTTCCATATCAGGATCGTTAAAGAAACTTAACTTGCATTCCCTAGAAAGACGAAGAGTGCGGGGAGATATGATAGAAGTATTTAAGTGGGTGAAAGGAATCAATAAAGGGATATAGATAAAGTTCTTATAATATCCGAGCAGCATAGGACTCGAACACGGATTCAAGGTGGATAAGTTTAGGTTTAGGAGGGAGATAGGAAGAAACTGGTTCACAAACAGGGTGGTGGACGAGTGGAACAAGCTTAGCAACTTTGTAGTAAGTGCGGGAACTCTGGAAAGTTTCAAAAGGAGGCTAGATAGATTCATGGATGATAGAGAGTGGTAGTAACTCTCGACAGGAGCTGCCATGCACAGGCCAACCGGCCTATTGCAGACTCCTTATTTTCTTATGTTCTTATGTTCAGATCCCTCAGTGTTCTCAGCCAATTACCACCTCCTTTCACATTAAATAATTCTGCCAGCCAATCATTGACAGGAAATATCGGCCATGACACACTGTTTTACACATTAACTCGGCTAGTTTCTTCTTACTGTGGCGCACTTGGCTCCTCTATTTCCTATAGATTCTTATTATCTCCTTTTGCGGATCACTTGAACAATCTAACCCCTTTCCCCCTGACAGGTAACGTCAGGATAGTTAATCTCCAGGTAATCCTTGACCTTGGTAGAGTGGCTGGAAGGCATTTTGTAGGGGGGGGGGACATTTACATATTTTACCTTTGTAATTGTTTTGTTTAAACTGTGCATTTTTAGTAAATACATTTGTATTTGATGTACAGGTATATTTATTTATTTTTCTGAAGGACGTGCTTCCCGAATACTGAATATGATTTCCTGAACGGTTCTACCGCCCTGTAAGCTGGTCCCCTGTTGCTACAGTAAATACTGTAAGACAACAGGTGTCCACTGATAGAGCGACTCGGCAAACAGTGAGGACAAGTCACGATCAAAACAACTTGGTGCATGAAAGCGAAAAATCGCATTTACGAAATAAGCAAAGCGTGTTTCTCTGTTCAATATCTGCTTTTCTTGAACTGACCGAAAGTGTTAAAAATGAGCGTGGGAGATTTTCTTTCTCAAGAGCCGAGGCAATGACACTGGTAATATATTAGGGTCTTAATCCGACTTGGCCACACTGTCTTATTGTGACTTTAGGCGGCGGCACACTGGGAACTTTCCTCCAAATATGTTTGGCAAACACGGTTCAGCCAGCAAAACAAAGAGACGTTTCGCGTCACACTGTGATGTTTTGTTGGTGCATCTGTGGGGTATGGGTGGTTTTGTTCACACTCACGATGGGATGGAGAAAGGAAACTCACAATGTGCTCTCTGTATACATGTTGTATTGGATGTACAATGCAGCTTGGTGCTGGGAAGTGGCAGCGTGGTTACAAGCGTGATGTAGAGAGGGCTGGTTGGTGAGGGTGCTCAGAGGAGGACAGCTTGTGGGTCGCCATGCTCGCCAGCGGGAGCGAGGACCGCCAGGTAGGCGGAGGAGGAGGAGGTGTTGCTGGCTGGTTGGTGTAGGTTGAGAGAGATCACCACGAGGTCAGGTCTTAAATAGCAGGGGGTAAGCGTGACTTGGTAGTTGACCTCCGTGATGTATGGCGGCGCTGGTTGACCCAGACCACGAGGCATACACTGGGGAATTCGCGGGGTCGGCTACGCAGCGACAAACAACGTTTGTAGGGGAGAAATCCACTACAATACTCACTCCTTCCCTCCAGGAGGTGTAGGAGACTTGTTGTCTGCAGGGTTGCATGGCACATGTGAGGCAGAACGGGCGGTGCATGCCACATGTGAAACATAACGGCGATGGCGTGGATGAGCTGGCCGCTAGTGGAGGCAACTGTCTAGACTCACAAGATCTGTGGGAGAAGAGAGGGAGAAAGAGGGTAGTGGAGGCGATGAATGTTGTGCTTCCCTCACGGCAGGTACAGAGTCGTCAGATGCGCCTGCTGGGGTGTGTGGGCCTGGGTCAGGAGCAGGGGCTGCGTCAGCAGAAGCGGATGAGGGCTCGTGACAGCAGCTGGGTCCACGACAGCAGCAGGGTGCAGGACAGTAGCTGGGAGTACCTGAAGGAGAAAAGAGGGGTGTGTGGGTCCGCACTCAGGCGCATGGGCCGCGTCGGGAGCAGGGGCTGCATCAGGAGAAGCGGCAGGGGGTACTGCTGGGCCGGGGACGGTGTCTGAGGCAGGACGTGTGTGTTGGGGTAAGTAGGACGTGGTGCTTGGGGCAGGAATAGGAGCGGCTGTCTGTTTAGAGTAGCAGAGCTGCTCTAGGGTGTCTAACCTGCGGTTTAGAGACAGTAGCTCGCTGGCTCCTACCTCTCTGAGAAATGTTTGGGTGAAAACACTAGATTTTAAGGTATACTAATAAATAATACTTCAGACTAAAGTTAGGATAATATAATTGACATTGCTGGATTCCTTGCAGGACAGGGAATATTTTGAATGTAAACGTCATATATTTTGCACAAAAGATAAAATGTTTGCAAATTTTCATCATCTCCTTACATTACATCTAAAATTTGTACCTCTAATGCAAATTTTAAGATGTTTATATTTAAAATGATCGCCATCTTGTAAGAATTCCAGCAATGTAAATTATATTCTGGCTGGGTAATTTGTATGAATTTTATGAACTAAAAACAAATTTCTTAAGTAAATAAACAAATTATACTTCACTCAGGCACTATCTGTCAATCAAAATACCCCACCTCCCCTCCTACCCTCTTCCTAGCACGCTGGGTCCCTCCCTCCCTCCCTACCCCCACCCCCACCTTCCGTCCCTACCAGAGAAATGTTTGGGTGAAAACACTAGATTTTAAGGTATACTAATAAATAATACTTCAGACTAAAGTTAGGATAATATAATTGACATTGCTGGATTCCTTGCAGGACAGGGAATATTTTGAATGTAAACGTCATATATTTTGCACAAAAGATAAAATATTTGCTAATTTTCATCATCTTACATTACATCTAAAATTTGTATGTCTAATGCAAATGTTAAGATATTTATATTTAAAATGATCACCATCTTGTAAGGATTCCAGCAATGTAAATTATATATTTTATGAGCTAAAAACATATATACCTTTAGTAAATAAACAAATTATACTTCACCTGCGTAAATGATGAAATTTACCACGTAATTAAAACATTTCATTCTGGCAAGGTGCCGCGTAAATGACCAAACGCGTAAACAAAAATTGCGTAAATCCAGACTCAACTGTATATATTGATTGATTTAAGGGCGATTTCGGGGATTTTTAGGAGTGTTTCTGACTTTATGCATTTTTTGGCTTTACTTTGTATGTAATGTTTTTGTGAGTTGGAACCAATTGTGTTTTTTAATCGAGGGACCACCGAATTATTTTCGCATTTTCGACTTACAACCAATTCGACTTACGACCTGGTCGTCGGTCCCTAACCTCATCGTAAGTCGGGGACTGATTGTATGTGTGTGTGTGTGTAGATTGTAGACACACCCACAAAACACATAGTACAAATAAATGATAATGGGAAAATCCTCTCACAAATAATCAGAAACAAATGTATTCAAAATGTTGAGTCTACCTTCAAGTCTACTATGTGCTTTATTGATAACAAAGCACGGAATAGACTTGAGGGTAGACTCAACATTTTTAATACCCCTGTATAGGATGTAAGGAAAATATTAGGTAACATACATAGATATTTTGGGTAAATAAACACATCACTGCATAGCTTGTCTCTTTTGTTATTAGTAATAATGCTTAAACAAATACTGTACGTACTAATATTAGTACTACAGGGGCTCCCCTACTTATGAACTGGTTAGGTTCCTGAAGTCTGTTCGTAAGTCCAACATTACTCTTGTCAATACATACTGTATACAGCATTGTAAAAAAAGGTTGTACCGACAGCTATACCCCAATAATACTCAACAGTATTTCTTACCAGCCTTAAATGGTATTTTAATGTATGAATAGCATGTACAGTACTACTGTATAGTAATAATAAATAAACACTCACCATGTTTAGCCGTTACGTTTTCAAAGAGACTTATGGCCTTCCACTGAATTAAGTTAAGGCTTATAGGCATGCGGTGCTGATGCTGGTCTTCCAGCCACACACTCAAAAGTTTTTCCATCTCTGCGATCACTGAGCCTCTTTTCTTACTAATGATCGTGGAATGCATTGGCACAGAACCTTTCACATGTTACATAATGTGCTCTTTGTCCTTCAAAATTGTCCCAACAGTTGAATGATTCATCCCAAGAGCATTTGCTATGCTTATCATTTTCTCAACTTTCACAACGCTTTATAATGTCCACCTTAGTTTTAATGTAATAGTGTGACGCTTCTTACTACCACCAGCTCCTCTGGCATCTCTCTTATGCTTCTGAGACATGTTGGGGTCAATAATATTCATCAAAACCACAAATAACACCGTGAGGCAGCAGAGGAACACAACAAAAATAATGGCGCTAGGGATACAGGGTGACGCTGAACAGCCAACGCCATCTATTGCGCGACGGTTGAACTTACGACCCGGCGCGGTTTTCAAACAGGCAATTGGGCAATTGGATATATGGACAGGTTTGTTCGTATCTCTGAAAGTTCGTAACTTGAATGTTCGTAGGTAGGGAAGCTCCTGTACTAGTAATAATATAGAGTCATGGTGCATTATAATTACTACTTTAAGTACATCACCGTAATACCTGTAGAACAAAATCGATCTTGCTGGCTAAAATTCTTCTTCTCTTGAGACGTTGTCTTTACTTTTCCAAAGGGAGGTGGTGGTAGGGTTGAGTTGGTCAGGTCTGATCACAGCTAATCCTACTTCTTCCAGCTTCCCAAGGGAGGTGGTGGTTGGGTGGAGTTGTCTAAGTCTGATTGTAGCTGTCCCTGATCCACTTTGTCACTGCTGCACTCTGCTTGATAAATGAAATTAATAAAATTTAATATTTATTGGTTCTTCTTGATAAATAAAAGTAATAAAATTAAGCATTAATGGTTCAAAATAAGTAAATAAAGGGAAGTCAAAATACCAATATGTAATTATGTAATATGTGAAGTTATTCATATGTTGATAAAAATATTTAACTTACTCAGTGGGATGAATGACAGCGCTGTTGATTGCTAACCAGATCATTGAAGTAAGGTGTTACCTCCGTTGTTGCAATGAAAATACTTGTTCAAGATGATCATCAGAAAACGGTCTGCTCACATATATATATGTAGATCCAAACAGCACAAGCATTCTTTGGGCATGAGCCTTTAGTTTTGGAAATGCACAGTCATTAAGAGAGGCATAGAATTTGGGAATAGGCACTGATTTCATCTGCTCAGAAAGCAGTGGATCAAATTGCAGGTCAATAAGCCTGAGTTGTAAGTCAAATGGGGCTTTGTCAACATCAAATGAGAAGGGAGAAGACAGGTCATTTTCAATTAATTTGAAATCCTGGAATCTGCGAGAAAATTCAGCTTGCCAAAAAAGTAGCTGCAATGAATACTTTGTACATTTTGATCACAAACTGCAATCTGTTGTAAGGTTGCAAAGTGAGAAAACTGTTTGTTTGTCATCTGACGAGACAAATGAAGTAATTTCTAAATAAAAGCCTTGACACTGTTGTATAAATCATGTAGCTTTGAATTCAGGTCATTCATATGACCCATGATATCAATAGCAAATGCAAAATCGGAGAGCCATTTCTCATCATTCAACTGAGGAAAATTAATAGCTTTCTGTTTCATGTCCAAAAATAAGCCAATCTCTTCTTTCAGTTCCCAAACTCATTTCAGGATTTTTCCCAAACTAAGCCACCTCACCTTTATTTGATACAGCACATCTGTATGATCAGATTCCAAGTCTTCAAACTGTCTGTGATTTAATCCTCTTGCTCGAATGTAATTAACCATTTTTACGACTGTCAATGACATGGCTTAAATTTAAAACACTCTTGCAAAGGACTTCTTGATGAATAATGCTGTGTAGAAAGACAATATTTTGTTCTGCATTTGTTTCTCTGGCTTGATCTTGAATTTTCTCAGCAATCCAATATTTTTACCTGTCAGATTTGGCCCTTCATCGGTGGTCACATTTATCAGTTTTTTCCACTCTTCTTAATTTCAAAATACAGTTATTTACTGCCTCCAATAAGTCTTCTCCAGTTGTTGTTACTTTCAGTGGCTGCATTGATGCCACTTCTTCTATGATCTCAATATTTTTGGTGATGCCTCGAATGAAAACTAACAACTGCGCTGTGTCTTTGACATCACAACTTTCATGAAGTGCCTGTGAATAGTAATCAAAGTCTTTACTTTCTCTTTAAACTGCAGATACATGTTCTCAGCGATGTCCTCTACACATCTTACAATTGTTTGCCTTGGCAAACTTACTTTCTCAAACTGGTTTTTCTTGTCTGGACATAAAATAGAGGCAGAATCAACCATACTTTCATTTTATATACTCATTCAGAGAATGGCTTGCTGTTTTGGGGGGGGAATTATGTGAGCAATTACATAACTTACTCTTGTAATATCATCCTGGGATGCAAATTTTTTTGGAAAATACTTTTCTGTTGTAATTGAGCAACCATCACGTTAGCTGTCTTGCTCTTTTCTTCATCAGAAAGTTGTTATATTTACTGGAGTGCTTGGTCTCAAAATGGTAATTTAAGTTGTAATTCTTTAGCACTGCCACACTATCTTTGCAAATTAAACACACTGCTTTTCCATCCACATTGGTAAAAAATTATTTAGAAGTCCATTCCTTGTTGAATGTTCGACACTGCTTCAGCTTTCCTCTTCTTAGATTCACTTATTTTCACTTAAAAATTATGGGTTGGGGGAAACAACACATAAGTACAAATTCTGCAAAACCACAGTAATGTCCTCTTAAGTGAGAAGCAGAGAGAAGACCTTGTTTCTCTAGTGTTGGGGCTGGACACCCAGGTCAGTGTGGGACACAATATTGAGGTGTGGGTGTGGCTGTCCAGGTCATATGGTCAAGAATGGGTTTTTCAGGTAAGGGTTTACTGACCTCCCTTTGCCTAATCCCCATGGATAACCATACTTGAGATTCACAAGGCTAGGTCAGCAGGTGATGAGCCGGTCTTGCTGCTATGGATGGCCAACTCCCACAAAATATTGATCCTTTCTAAGATTAAAAAAAAAATATGCTCCATTGCCACATGCAATGGCGGGCCACAAAAATAATCTGGCAGGCATAATTTTACCTGCGGACAGTATCTTGCCCATCCCTGGTGTATACTGTACTTGTTTTGTGTATACAGTACACATGTTAAAGTGTATTGCTGTATTGTCTATACAGTATACAGTACAGCACATGCCAAACCAATTGTAAACTTGTCCGACGATAGTGGTAAATAAATATTATTATATTATTACTGTAACAGTATTATTATTATTATTATTATTATTATTATTATTATTATTATTATTATTATAGAATCACGTCTCATGGATGGGTACCGGTAATAATCTTTGTGTTGATATACATTGAAAACTGTAACATTACTTATGTACAGTAGCTAAAAAAACTATCTGTGCATACTTTGTGGGAAACAATATGAGACCATGGACGATAAATTTTGGTATATGAGGGCTGTCACTAGTCACACGTAAAATTTCGGAGCATATCGACCCCCACCTGCACAGATAGTTGTTTTAGCTACTGTACAACTGCTTCAATTCTTGATGCAAGTTAGGCATTTGTGGGGTAAATGCCTCATAAAATTATTACCAGTAGCTTTAAAAGAATAATTGTGATGTTATGTATTTATATATCACTGTTGAAGCTGTTTATACTGTACTATGCCGAAGTTCATTTTCATAATGTTGTTGTCGTGTACAGTTTGTTGAGATTGATGCACTGTATTACTGTATCTTGAGATAGATTTTTTGCTATGTTAGAATAGACTATTTTAGAGTATGTTGGGGATGATGTACAGTATGGTGAGATTGATGTTTTGCTGTTCAGAGTTTGTTGATGTATTGTTGTGTGTTGAGGAAGCCGTATTATTAGTATGGTGAGAAAAATGTTTTGCTGTACGTTGAAGTTGGTGTTTTGTTGTGTGTTGAGGATGATGTTAGAGTGGTGTATAGCCAAGTTATTAAGAAATACATCCAGAAATTAATAAACAAAGGATGGTAAAAAGGGTCAATATTTTACCTGCAGTTTCAATTTCAGACTCTCTCAGCCCCCAACATTTTCAATACAGTACCCACCTTATATTTCACTACTGTATGTGTTTATGTTAGCTTAGGTTTCAATACAGTATTTGCATATCCCTTCAGGATGTTTTCAGATCCACCCCCCTCAAGGTCCCATCAGTTTCAGTGTATACTGTACTGTATGTCTTCTTTAATGCAAATTCAGAATCTCCTGCAGTTTCAACATTGGCCCCTTTCCCTGCATTTTAAGGATCCCCTCAAAAAATTTAGTTGGTTTGACTTTCCACTTTGTATTTTCAGTACAGAAAATCCTTATTGCAGTTTGTATGTTTGCATCTCTCATACCATAAAAGTACAATCTACTCACCTAAACACTTGTTGTTTTTTACATGAGGAGAAGGTTGTGTTTGGATAGGATGGTTGTAGGCAGGTAGTAGGCAGGTACACACAATTGCAGGGTCTCAGTTGTTCCTCTTTCTTTGACAACACAACATACATACAGCTACTCCTTGACTTATGACATACTCGACCTAAGACCACCCAGACATATGACCACCTCAGTCGTACCAAAATTTTGTCAAATTACGTATTTTCGAGTCCCAACGTTAGTGATTGCGCTGTGTACTGACAAAATTTTTGTTTGTAATTCACTTTAAAATGGCTGACAAGCTTAAAAGTGTGAGTTTTGTGGTGCTGAGAAGAAAAGGAGACATCTATTTTAGATTCTCTATGTATTATTTAAGCATTTTCGACTTACGACCAATTCGACTTATGACCTGGATTTGGATCCCTAACCCCTTCGTAAGTCGAGGAGAGCTGTATATCGTTTCTCAGCATTGATTTTTTTCAATGTATTTCTTTCTTATTACTACTATTATTATTATTATTGTTATTATTATAATTATTATAATTTTATTTTAATTTTAATTTTGTAATTTTTTTTTTAATTTATTATGATTTTATTATTATTATTTTTATTATTATAATTATTATTATTATTATTATTATTATTATTATTATTATTATTGTTATTGTTATTGTAATTATTATTATTATTATTATTATTATTATTATTATTATTATTATTATTATTATTATTATTATTATTATTATTATTATTATTATTACTGTTACTACATTCCCCCCCACCCAGGCCCAGATGTGGGTCAATGACCTGTGCCCAGGTGGGCTAACCCCTTTAAAAAAAGAAAAGAAAAAAATGGGGGCTCATCTGGGTCGTTTATTAGGTAGTGGCAAAGTCACATTGAGTGGAGAAGAGAGGACAGTTTCTTTGTTAACATTTGAGGGATACTTTTATTGTCGATGCATGTTGGTTGTTTACAAGAACATTATAAGCTTTGTTTTGGGGTTTTTAATTCTTCATATTACAGTTTATTTACATAATATACCCGTAATACAGTACAACAAAATGATACTGTACTATATGGTATATTTAGTTGATTTGTAGAAAGTGCAGAATATCCATGTACAGTCGCAGACTCTTCCATGTTGAACACCCAGCCAGATGACCAGACAGGTAGAATCAGCTGACGATCTGGTAACAGTGTGGGGGTGGGAGGGGGGAAGATGGGGGAGTTCTTGAGTTGCGTGTTGCATAATATAATCATATTTTACTTTATACATTACAAAGTAATGGAAGTAGAAGGGATTATTAAATTTAGGAAAGTATTACAATGTTTGATTATTTGCACTGTAAATGGTCATTCCTAATCTAAAGTTCGAGGCCAGAGAAACACGGATCTTAACCTTCCCGCACCAATTCTTAGTAAGAATAGCATGGGAGAACAGGTGCCAGTCAATGGTTGATGTTGACCAAATATTTAGTTATAATATCCATTCTTATAATATACTTATTTCTAGAGGATAGGAATATTGCAATAAAAAAAGTATGGAAAGTTGTATTATTACGCGAAATGAAACAAGTTGTGATTGTTATCGTAACAAAAAATAAAATAGTCACATTATTAAAGCGAAAATAAAGTACACGAAATTTTATTAAATTTTTTCACTCCGAAGTATGAGAGACGACTTAGTGAAAATGAAGCTCATGAGAGGTGGCTAGATTTTTGCTTTCACTAAGGCTGTCCTAATAAGTGACAATATGAGGTTGGACTTGGGCATTAGAAATCATCGACAGAGGAGCACAGTGCCAGCAGACTTGTCTTGGTTTGTCGGCATTAGGCACCGAACTTCTGGAAAAGGCTATTTTTCACTGACGTAAATTCTTCACTTTAGTATCCTATCCACCCACCTTCTTTGTTGATAACGGCATTAAGTCATTTGGGCATTGATATAAAAAGGTTGTGGAGGATATCATGTTTGGCCCTAAATACGTCCCACTCTGCCTTGGTGTGGGCGAACAACTCTGCAGACGTTCTTTCCCTCGGAAGCTCCCAAGTGTTCACAATATTCGCCCATAAATTTTACAAAGGGTTCATGTCAGCCCCCCGACTAGGCCAATCCAGCAGCTGTAAATTCTCATGGTCAGCAAACCACTGCTGGACAACTCTAGCTGTGTGTATGGGGCACCGGTCATAAATGAAAACAATAGGTGTGGGGGGGGGGGATTTCTTCCCTGCAGAGAGAGCAAGAAAAAATTCTCCAAAATGTCCTGATACTTCTGTACTGTAAATCTCCCGTCAATTTGAACCAAGTCCCCCACACCATGGACAGACATACAGATGCTGCGTTCACTATGAGCCTCCTCGTAAATATGCTCACGATCATGCCTGTTGTTAGAAAATTTCAGCTGTTAATGTCATGATGCATTATAATTTGTCTAACTTATCAATATTGCTGGAAACCTTTACGTTAATTATCTTAAAATTACTTTTGCTTAATATATATCTAGCAACTTCATGGGTTCCAATTTGGCATTTTATTTAGAATACAGTGGTCCCTCAGTTAACGAGCACAATCCATTCTAGAAGGTTGCTCGTTAACCGAAAAACTCGTTAACCGAAACCATTGTTTCAATGGGTTTTGGGGTAATTGGTTCCAGCTCACCGAAAATTGCCTAAATTCAACAAAAAAGGTAGAAAAGTACACTTACTTTGAGGTGTGTATGTAGAAGGCTCCTGGAGAAGGCATTGGGGTGGAAGAGAAGTCACCCCATGGCACCATTTCACCCATAAAATTTTAGTTCTCTTGGTGTAATTCAAGATTATGTTCTTTAAATCAACACTGCACTGCATTATATATTGTCAATATGTAAAATAAATTTCAAAATGACCATTAATTTGCTTGCAAACACAGAAAAAAGCATTTAGTTGAAGAGAGTCTCAAGCAAGATGTTACCTCCACTGAAAAGACACAAAGACTGACGCCTGTATGGTGTGTTAGCAGGCTGGATGGCATGTTCAATAATTGTTAAAATTACTAAAAAATGTAATATTAAACTTTTAAAATTATTGAGTAGTATAAACTTCTTGATATTTACTAAAATGGTAAGGAATTTAAGTCCTAGAACCGATTACTGTACTGGCGGACTAATACTACAGCTGGTGGACCGCCAAATGCAAGCGAAAACATGTTCAGGTCAGCTCATACAAAACTCGTTAATCGAGGGATTGCTCGTTAACAGAAGTTAAGAATCTTATGGAAGGTAACTCATTAACCGAAATCTCGTTAGCCGAGGCGCTCGTTAACCGAGGGACCACTGTAAAGCTGGACAAATAAAATACACATAGTCATTATCGATGTGTGCCTTGCCGAGAGAGTAGAGGTAGCACTGTAGTATTTATTTATATCATAGGTTTGGAGTAGTAGTTTTAGCAGGTCTAAAAAGCAGGTTTACTTGACTTATAACCTTTGCATGTAATTTACATTCAGCAGTTCCTGAAATTTTACCATAAAAGTAAGAATTCATAAAAGGTCGAACTTTGTATTCGTGTGTTTCATTGCATTTGTTAATTGGTGCTCTGGACAAAATGTTGTATTATTGTTACCTAGTGTTGTTGCACCTTCACATGTGTATTCTGCCGTGATTGGTCGATGGAAAGGTCTTTTTGTCTGTGAAGACAACTCTGTCCCAGAATTCCAGCGACTGGTCAGCATGTCGACGAGTGAAGGCAACTCTGGCAGCACGGTGTTCCTCTGTCAGTCGTTCTTTCTTGGCGGGAATCCTGTGGTGGATACCCGCCTCATGAACCCACCTCCGGACAGTTTTGGCGCTCACATCCAGTCGCAGATCTTCGTGAATTGCAACAGCATTATTGAAAGGGTTGTCCTCAGCTGTTCTCAAGATCCTTGTATCATCTTCAGGAGTAGTCACTCGTGGCCGGGGATGTTTCTCTCAATCAAAAAGAAAATGCTGATTAAAATGCAATTTTTTTTTATGCTAAGTAAATATATTTGATTGTCTGTGTAATCACCAATAACATGTCAGTCTGATTAGTACTTACCAAGGTCATTCAGGTTGCCACTCTCCTCCCATCTTCTAATCCACGGCATACGGCTCAGATAGAGTACAGCTTCTCGTAGGCTCACAATGCGACATCTCAAAGCTAACTGGGTGTCACGACGGTTCATCTTGAAGTCTAAGAGCTTTCTGTTGAATTCTATGATTTCTAGGGTCACGATAATACCTCGGATGAGTTTGAATTTGCTGTCGACACTTGTTACGTGATCAACAAGCAAATTATCATTATTTTCACTGTTTTGTTTTGCATTCCATTTAGGGTCGGAAGCATTTATATCTTTAAACACTTGTTTTTTTACGTCATGTCATTATTAATTTCATTACTTGTGAAAATAAAGGATAAGAGGTGTGTGTGTGTGTGTGTGTTACAGATGGCCTAGCACCACAAGGTAACTTCCTAACATTATAAAGGATAGCATTACGCACCTACACATCATTGACAACTACATGTCAGTATCTTTCGTAGCACCATACCACTTGAATCACCATATTAAAACGATAAGTGTAAAGAGGTCATTTGGTTTACCCGGTGCGAGGCTAGGTCGAAACGTGACTTACGACAGCATATGGTTTCATTATACGCTATTAATGCTTTCATGAAATATAATGTGTATATAAGAGCAGTCGAATCACCTAAAAATGTGTATCAGCTTAACCCTTTCACCACATCGGCCAATTTTGATGGTATTCCCCAATAAGTGCCAAAAGTTACTAAAAATGAAAATGTTTACAGTAACGTTTTAACTACTTTTTTTTAATGAAGAAAGCGTGAGGAATCCATATAGTATAACAATTAAAAAGTTATAAAGTAATAATATCTAGGGTAAATTTACGATTTTGTGGGGAAAACACTTATTTTTAAATTTTTTCTGTTTTCATAATAATTGGCAATATCATAAGTAGTCAGATAGTGTAAACTGCAACGATAAATAGTTTATCTTCCATTGAAGTAAACCACCTTTGGGAATATATGTAGGTAAAGAATAAATTCATATACAGTATATCCATAAAAAAATTATTTTCCTTTCACATTTTACACGCCTTACTCACTCTTGTATTCCAGACATTTCTGAAAGGCAAAGAAAAAATGAAGTATCAGAAAACCCGTCTCAATATGCCACGTTTGGCTCCCTGGTTATCTGTGTTGCTCTATTTCCTCTTTTATTATGTTTCCTCTCTCCTCTATTCATTATGCACTACCTGTACCACTTTCTAATACACATTTCATTTAGCACACTCTTAAACTTTTAACATATCACTATATATACCATTATTCTCTAAAAAGAAAACATGAATAAACAATGTCACATAATTTTCCATCATGGCATATGCAAGAAATAATTTCACTTCCCAACTTACCTTATTCATTTCCCTTCTAATTTAATGATTATCACACTGCAAGTGCTAGTATTGAATCTATATATATATATATATATATATATATATATATATATATATATATATATATATATATATATATATATATATATATATATATATATATATATATATATATATATATATATATATATATATATGAACAGTTATTAGTCATAAAAATGGGGAAACTGGGCAAAACACAGAGCAATAATGTTGACTCCTAGTGTTTTGATGGCTGGCTTCAGCTTGCCCCAGTCGCCGCTAGGTGGTAGCATCTACTGGGCCGGCGCATAATTCAAACCCTGAAGGACTGTAGTCGAGTTACGCGTTAACAGAAAGTATTTTTATGAATGTGGACTAAAGTCGATTTAAGCAGTGAAGGACAAAAATTAAAATGTGAATAAAGTCGAGCCATACGGTGAAAGGGTTAAGGTTATATATCGGATTTTGAAAATTGGTCGACATCAATCATTGACTGGCACCTGTTTTCCCATACTGTCCTTACCCGAGGAAGAGTAGCAGTAGTGCGGGGAGGTAAAGGTTACGTGTTTCTCTGGCTTTAGATCCTTAGATTAGAGATAACCAATTACACCCTAATAAATCAAACAACATAATGCATTTGTAAATATGTATTCCTGCACCATAATTACCTCTTCCACTTCCATCAATCTTTTGTGTGCGAAACAACATGTGATTATATTATGCAACCCAGAACTCAAGTACTCCCCCATCTTTTCCCCTCCCCCTGCCACCCCCGCACAAACAAACTGTTACCAGATCGTCAACTGATTCTACATCTCTGGTCGCCTGGCTGGATGTTCAAAGTGGAAGAGTCTGCAACTGTACATGAAACATTACTTAGGGGTGGGGGGGGGACGACTTCTGCTTCATAACACAGCCTAGGTGATAATCATCCATTGGAAATACTGTATCATTTACCTGGAACACCCATTGTCTCGACCATGGACAAGATCAATTCTCTTCGACTATAAAGGGTTATGTATTCAACAGTTTTACAGCAGCTGTGAGTATGAACTAAAATAGTACCTGTCTGAAGACATGTGAACAAGAAGTAAATTGTTGCCTTAGGTATTTGGGTTGTTTTGCTTCACTACAGCTTTTATTTGAAATATAAACTTGATTTAATAGGACTCATTTTATGGTTACCACTTTATACACATTGTCATATGCCAAAATTGTAAAAAGAAAAAGAGACCAGTTTGTAATGTGGCATTTACACTGTAACACATCTGAGGATACCAGTATCATGTTCCATATGTTAGGCAGAGAACAGTTGGAAATTGGTCTGTTGGGCTGATTCAACTGCTCATCTTCACACTGCAATTTTTTTTATTTAGGCCTTGCTCTGTTTTTAATGATATCATGACTGCTTTTGGCTGAGTACAGAAAGACCTGTACCTGTACTAGCTCTTATTGAAGCTGCTGTTGCTCCTGCTGATGCTCTGAGCAACATAGGTCTCCAGAAATATATTAATATTAATATGTGCTTTGTTTAGATCTGATATGTGCTTTTGATGTTTTATTTTGTTATGTAACTGTTTTAATCTGTAGTAATTTGACTGTTGCTCAGCATGTGATAATATTGGAAGGTTGATGGCAAACATTTTATCTTTGCAGTTTCTGAAGGCGATGGGTCCCTGGATTCAAGCGGCGGTGTTGGCGTTCATGGTGCCTATGTCCAGTATGTAGACGCCTCGCCAGACCCTCTCTATTCTTCCACTAATGGACAGATGTAACTAACCACGCCCCAAGTATTATGCTTGTAACCCTGTCGTACCCCTGTTGTAACTATGGAGAACTTTAGCCATTATTTTTTTTTTATATTTGCTTTCCCATCATATGAAACTTGGTTTGTTGTAAATCAGAACTACTGTACAGTACTGCCATCACAGCCTCATCTGGTTTAAATCATTCACCAACTTTTCATTAAGTCTTAATGTACATGTATTACTTATGAGATTGTATTCTCCATCCAAGACTGTTTGTAGAGACAGTAACATGATACTTTTAAGAGTGACATGAAATGTCAAATGTTGTCTTCATTTTGTTTTATTTGAAATTGGTGATGTTGTCAGTAACAGTTTTAATCACCCCAACATCAAAGTACAGTAGATGAATATTTTTGGACCAAAGACTCTCTAAGCAAATGCTCTGTAAAATGGAACGTCCATAATAATTGTTTTGCAGAATTTTAAAAAATTTTGATGATTCATATGATCATTTAGAAAATTATTATTTGCTTTAGTGTCATTTTGCAAATATTTCATTGCTTCCATGTTTTAATACTGTATTGTAAAGAATACTTTGCAGTTTTCATCATACTTTACTACAGTAATTATACAAGACAGACAAATAAAGTTTAATAAGTTTATCATAAGGAATACAGTATAGATAAAGCATACTACAGAAAGACTGAACTGGAAGCTTAAGTGTTGCACTCTGTACTTGGAAGAAAAGATTTTATCGAAAGTTAGAGTGAAGACGCCAGAAAAAAACGTTTCCATGAGAGAAGTCAACCTTAAAACTGGCCCTTGTCTGTTTTATCAACAATTCCTTGATGTCTTGGTAATTTTGTGGCAACTAAAGGCATTTGTATTATGAATTTGAGGCGAAGAGCAGTATGTTTCACGTACCAAACAATTATTATATAAATTATTCCAAGTTTCTCACTCCTATAGTACAGTCCAGTAATTGCACAACACTGTGAAATTAAGAACTTGTAATGTTAGAAAGGCTGTGAAAATAAGATTATGTTGGCGGCAAGGGTCTGTCTTGCCACATATGGTTGGTTGACATCCATGTTGTTGTTGTTGTTTGCATATTTCTGTTGTATGGTTTGCATCATTATTTTATGTTTAATATTTTGGTAATATTAATAAACACGATTAAAATAATCCTAATTGCCTATGTTGCAAGATGAAACATTTATTTGCGATTTCATTTATGTCTATATTTTCCTAAAACATCCCCATAAACAACTGATCTAATTCTTAACTTGACCACTACATGTAAAGATGACAAGGGCTGTGAAGTACTTATATCTGTCAATTATGTGTGATGCATGATGACTTCAGAGATGAGTGTAGCTGAATGAAAAAATAATAATAATATTAGTTATAAGTCTTGAAAGTATAGTGCTGTTATTACTAGTTTTTTTCAATAAGTTAAGGAGAGATAATTGGTGGTAAGAAGGAATGACAGGATATATTACACTCAGACTTTTTGGCTTTTTGTTATGTGGAAATGTTGGAGACACACACCAATGCATGGTACTTTTCTGTTGCACTAAATATGTGTCTAATGATGTTCACCTTATCAATGTTAATAATACGTAAATCACCTCTAAAAAATGTAGACCGTTGTACTTATTCTGACAATTATGTATACAGTACAGTACCAGAATTCTCTCCAGTAATATAAAATAGTTTGAACTTTCCATAGAGTAAATAATGACTCCTTCCATTCCTTCTCACTATACTAGTCATCGATACTAACAGTAACTTACATTCTATCTGTTTAAGCAGTTCCACTACTAGGCCATAAATAATGTATTAACATTTATTTTTTTTTTCCATTAGGGACTTATCATTATTACTCGTGCTTCAACAACACCATCACTCTTTGCACCACCTCAGTCTTCTCATCTTCCATCACCTTTATTAATCATCACTACTCCTGTACTACATATTTTTACCTTACACTCATGCTAAAAGTTAATGTAAGAAAATATTTTATTGTAAATCTATATACTTGTATACAGTAATACTGTACTGTATCTCTGTTAGCCTGAATCTCTCAAACCCAGAACTCTCTGATAGTCGGAATTGAAATTTTCCCGGAAAATTTTTCCCAAAGCCGGAATTTTCCGGAAAATTCCGGCTTTGGGAACGATTTTCCAAGGGGCACATTTTTTGGAAAAATTTCCCCCCCCCCTCCCGCCAAAAAAATTTTTTTTTTTTTTGATACCCGGAAAATTCCGGGGATGAGGGATTTTTTTCGGCTTTGAGGGAGTCGTCTCGTTACCCGGCTAATGGAGATATCACTGTACTTGTGCTTATATTTATTCATGCTCCAAAGATGTTTGATTATGTAGTACAGTACAGTCTCTCCTCAACTTACGATGGGGTTCCGTCCCGATGACCAGGTCGTAAGTCGAAAAGGCGAAAATTATACATAGAAATTATAAAATGAAATACGGGACAGTAAAAGTAATCAATAATGAAATATTAATGAAGTATTACTGTGCACTTACCTTTAATGCACACAGGGCCTCAATATTTTTTTAATAAAGCATGGAGACTACATTAATTGGATGAAGCAGAGGAGGAGACAGGGCTGGGTGGGTCATCAAGTTTGCCCTCTTCAGACAGGTTAACATACTTGCTTATTGAAGGTTTTGGATCATCTTTAGGGAGTGAAGAGGCAGCAGTGGTGGGACATGAGGAGACAGCAGTGGAGGACTTCTTAAAAAATATGTCCAATTTAGACTGCACAGTTTGCCTTTTCTTTTCATTGTAAATCTCCCTGTAGCAAGCAAGTGCATCTTGGATCAGTCTGTCAACTTTTGCAAAATGCTCAACATTTTGATTCATTTCTTCAAACATTAGCATCCCATTATTAATAGTAACAAATGCCTCTGCCATTTGTTTCACTGAAAACTTTTTGGGGGATGCAGGTTCGTCTTTTACATTTTGTCTCTTCTTCCTCTGCAATTTTCTGTGCATCCAGTTCAATACAGTGCTCGTTACTTAGCTCTTGTGCTACACTTTTCACCAACTGTTCAACATCTTCATTATCAATTTCTAACTCACCAGCTGTTTACCCATCTCCACTATCTTGTTACTAATCTCAGAAATTGCTTTATCTTCATTAAATCCTTTGAAACTGTTCACATATCTTTTCAGGACTTTCTTCCATATTCCCTTCATGCACTGACCTGTAACCTCATCCCATGCTGCAGCTATGTTCTTTGTACATTGCAAAATGTTGTAGTCCTTCCAAAACTCTCTGAGCGTTTTCTCACCTTCAGTAGCAGCAATAGCCTGAGTGAAGGTTGTACGTAAATAATACGCTTTAAAAGCAGCAATAGCACCTTGATCCAAGGGTTGGATGATAGAGGTAGTGTTAGGTGGAAGGTAGACTACCTTAACATTGGGGTGCAGGTGTGGTGGGTGTCCCGGAGCATTATCTAAAATTAATAAAATCTTGAACACAACCCTTGTTGCAGACAATACTCCTTGGCTCGTGGAATGAAACAACTCGGGAACCAATCCTCAAACAGTGCTAGGGTCATCCATGCTTTCTTATTACTGCGATAAAACACTGGCATTGTGTGCTTGCTGACATTTTTGAAAGCCCTTAGGTTCTCTGAATAATATATCATGAAGAGCTTTACCTTGAAACCAGCTACATTCCCCCCCAACAGAAGTTTGATTCGGTCCTTGAATCGCGGCATGGTTTTCGCCTCTTTGTGAATGTATGTCCGTTCTGGTATGCGCTTCCAGAATAAGCCATTTTCATCCACATACGACCGCCCCAGTCGTACCAAAAATTTTTCAAATTACTCATTTTCGAGTTCCGACGTTAGTGATTGCGCTGTGTACTGGCAAAATTTTCGTTTGTAATTCCCTTTAAAATGGCTGGCATGCTTAAAAGTGAGAGTTTTGTGGTGCTGAGAAGAAAAAGACACCCATTTTAGATTTTCTATGTCGTATTATATTATTTTCGCATTTTCAACTTACGACCTGGATTTGGGTCCCTAACCCCGCCGTAAGTCAGGGATTGCCTGTGTATATATATATATATATATATATATATATATATATATATATATATATATATATATATATATATATATATATATATATATATATATATATATATATATATATATATATATATACTGTATATATATACTGTACAGTATAAGGATTTTCATTTATTCCAAAACACCATATACTGTACTGTACTCCATTTTTGCCTAATAGTACAGTATTCAGTTCTAAAATTCTTTTCTTTCTTAGTGATACAGTATAATATATGCCATTATAATATAAATTTAGATTAATGACTTCATACCACCTGTTAGTATTAGCCCCCTTCCCTTTATGATGAGCCACAGGTAGTAAGTTGATAACAGAATTGTTTAATAGTTCGTATGACTTTTTGAAAATGAACTCCTTGCATTGTAAAAATGTATGGTAAACCCTCATTTTATATGGCGGTTACTTTATTGAAAACATCATCACCGCCATTCTATGGCCATTTTCCACGCTTGTATGGGTTAACTTTGATTACCTCTTGTCATTTTCTTATATATCTTAGTCATTTCTTACAACTTCTCCCCATGTCATTCTTAGCCTATCCTTAACTCTCCTCCCCTTCACCTTCAAGCTCCTACATATCTTAACCCAATTAGTCTCCTTCATTCTCTTCACAAGGAAAAATCATCTCAGCCTACCTCTGTGCAAAACTTCAATGATCCTAATACGCAGCTGCCTTCTTATCTGGACAGGGTTTGCTAATCTCAATGTCACTTTACACATCCATCTCACCATTGTCATTTCAACTCACTTAAGCCTGAGTATGTCATCCTCTTTAACTGCTCATATTTTTACTGCTGTTCATCACACTTTTCACATTGCTTGTACCCTTTCCTTTCAAGCAAAGAGAAGATCCTCCTGCAATCAGTAAAGGCAACAGTTCCTTAAACTTCTACCAGCCACTCTGAATCTTGCAATTTATCTAGCTGCAGCACCACACCCAGCATTGATCATGTCGACACAGTCCAGGGATATATCCCCAATGTTGAGTTTCTCCTACCTTGCTAAGATCGCGTGACTACCTGCACATACAGCACACTTAAAGTCAGCAACATCCTACACTCTTACCATTTACACCACTGCACCTCCTGTGCTGATAATAGATAGTATTGTAGAAGCAGTAAAGAAACTTATGAAATGGAAGGATGGAATAAAGTCAAAGGTCGTGAGAGTAAATGTGGCAAAAACAAGCATATTGATTTGTGGCGTGGGTGAGGGACCCGTGGTGGAAAGTGGAAAATGGCCATGTACTGTCTGTAAGAAAGGTGTTGGCAGTAACCCAATAATGGTGTAGTGAATGTGGAAAGTGGGTAATAAAAGATGTAGTGGTGTAAATGGCAAACTGCAGGATGATGTTGATTTTAATTGCCTTGTATACACAGAAATCATGTGGCCTGAACAAGGCTGAAGTGGCCCAACAATGGAGATATACCCTTGGACTATGTTGATGAGTTGTGCTACCTGGGTGACATGATCATTGCTGGGGGTAGGGCTGAAGTGAGCTCAGTTGCAAGAGTCAGAAGTGGCTGAAAGAAGTTTAGGGAGATGCTACCTTTATTGATGACAGAGGACCTTCCATTTGTGTGAAAGGAAAGATGTACGTACTGTATACAGCTGGCATGAGAAGGGTGATGATGTATGGCAGTGAAACACAGGTGTTAAAGAGGAGACTTAAGCTGGCTTGGCCAAACTAAATTGAGAATGGTGAGATGGATGTGCAATGTAACACTGAAATATAGGAAGCCCTGTACAAGAGCTGAAAGGACGGGTGGGTATTGAGAGTACTGTATTAGCAAAGTTTTCTGTAATGGTAGGCTGAGATTGTTTTTAGCATGTGCAGACTTAAAAGAGAACAATTGGATCAAGAGGTGCATGAAACTAAATGTGTAGGGGAGGCAAATAATGACATAAGGAGAGGTTATAAGAAATGACATTAGAGTTAAGGACCTGACAGGAGAGGCTGCAAGAGACCATGCAGTATGGGGGTTACCATCAGGTAATCAAGGCTAACCTACACAAGCATGTCTAGCTGATATTAGCCGATAGTTCTCATTAAATTTGTTTCCTCTATTTTTGGGTGGCTGAAATTTTGTCATAATCTATTTATGGTATTTTAATACAATAATCTTTAACACGTGCCTCAATTCACATTATATAGAGCAGAATATTGTAGTTCAGGAATTTTGGTTTTGAGTTATGTTTTGTGTTAAAGAGAATCTACAAAAATACGACTTATAAATTGAGAGTTTACTGTACAGTTTTGTGGTAGATAAGAAAACTCCGGGTCAGAGATACAACTTCACTGATACGTGCCCCTAACATTTTATTAAAGAGGAGTAAAGTTGTCTCTGACCCTGTGTTTCTTTTCCTGCCATGTAACCATTTGTCCAAATTATCCTATTTACTGTTCTGTACACAATACTATTCTGTACAGTATATACAGTATTTAGGTTTTAGAAATAAACAATCTTATTTTTAACATTAAAAGTTATCATAACCATATAGTACAGTATACAGTACTGGATACCAAGGTTATTTTATGTTGTTATACAGTATATAGTTCATATTATATTAATTGACAGCAGAAGTTGAATGAATAATTTATAATAATTGGTGAATGGATTCTTGATTATGAACAGGGCGTACCCAGTGTACACGGTGGGGGACACCACCATGTACTCGGCAGGCAGTACTACCTACTACCAGCCCGGCTCCACCACACCCGTGTCTTACTCTCAGGTCAGTTACAACACCTCATAATTTGTAACATATTTTGTGAGGCTAATTATATATCATCTTACAAAGAGGATATATATACTATATGAAGCACAGGTACAGTGCTGTACATTCAAAGATTTTTTATAATTATTGTACACTGAAACTTAATCTTTCTTAATTCGTAACTGGAAAAATTTTCATAATTTGACTACCGTATATACTCGTGTATAGTTCGAGTTTTTAAGACCAAATGTTCAGGCAAAAAATTGGGGATCGTCCTATACATGCGTAATAGTTTTGTTAGGTTGAACCCGTGCATGATGGGAAGGGCGAGGAGCAACTTTTAGCTTCAGACATGAAAAATATTTACCATTTACTGCCAGTAAACAATGGAAACGTAAAATATGTACCAATTAGTAATGAAAAGTTGTGCAGTTCCTTCAGCAAATGAAGCTCACCAACTTACAATAGGCTAAATTACCTTACAACGTGCTTTCAGTAGTCTATGTTGAAGTTCTTAGCACAGGCTAACTTATCATATCATGTACGGTATCACAGTTCTCATTGATCTACAAAAAATACCGGTAATAAAAACCTTTTCGATATTTCACACTTAATATAATACCCGGTAATCTACTTCAACCTCCTATTGTTTACAACGATGCATGACGCACCACCAGCTGTCGTGTCTCAGCTAGACGGTACACATGTTTTTCGAATCGTTTTCAGTTGAAAAACTGTTACATCACATGTATATTTTACCTTAACTGTGCCTGAATGAATATATTCTCGGAAATAAATAGTAGTTTTGCTGAAACGTGATGTATTTTAATGTAAAATAGGATAAAATACATGACGAAAACAAAAGATTTTACCTAACCTTTCGATATTCAAGAGAAGTTACTCGTTTTTTTAATAGTTTTTGGTTAAAATACTGTTATATTACAATGGTATTCTATTCATACTGTGCTTGATATAATACATTCACGGAAATGTAATATTTTTGCTGAAATGACGTACGTATTACTGTACAGTGGAAAGTGGGATAAAATCGTGACGAAAACAATGACTTTCGCTTTCTTTCGTTTAAATGATGTTACCGTAATCGCTTTTCGAATGATTTAGTTAAAAAACTGTTGTATTACAATAATATTCCCTCCTAATTGACTTGAATAAATACTTGAATGGAAATATACAATATTTTTGTTGAAACTACCCGCGTTTCAGTGTAAAGTGTCGTAATAATAAATGGTAAACAATTTGCCTTCGGCACTCGGTGTTTCAGGCACGGCGAGCCTCAGTTTATAGGACGTAGAGTGTTTTTACTGAAGGTTTTGTTGTTCCATTACCCTCGAAAATGTGGGTCGACCTATAAACGAGGAATATCATAAATTAACGATTTCTTGGTAAAAAAATCAGGGTCGACCTATAAACGAGGAATATCATAAATTAACGATTTCTTGGTAAAAAAATCAGGGTCGACCTATAAACGAGGGGGGGTTATAGACGAGTATATACGCTATTTTTAGAAGTTCAAATTTCATATAGTCTTCATAAGCCAAACTTCAATCAAATATAAGACTGTGGTACAGTATTTAAATATAAAAAAATAGGGATATGTTCCACAGTATACTGTGCCTTCCCAGAGAAATTTCTACCGCTTTATTATAACATTCAAACAACAACCACTTTGTAAAACAAAACATGATAAAGTAAATAAAAAAAAGCATACACACACACATATATATATGTATATATATATATATATATATATATATATATATATATATATATATATATATATATATATATATATATATATATATATATATATATATATATATATATATATATATATAGTAAAACCTCGATTAACCGACCACATATGGGGGGAAGGGGCCGACGGATAATCCAAAAGGTCGGTTAATAAATAGTAAATAAAGTCTACGGAAATAAAACATACATTTTCAATGTAGAGGAGCACATGTATTGCATTTATTTTTACACACACACACACACACACACGGTATATACATTTCCTGCTGTATTCATTAACAACACATTTAATTTAGTCACTGCAGGTATCGTCAGGTAGTACCTGTATGTAACTTCTCATCCTCTTTATCTTTGGAAAATATTTTAAATTTTTTTTATTTTAAGTGGTGGTGGGCCTGGGCCTCAACATGGCTTAATCCGGCCCTGATTGATCCTCGTCTACCTGACAGTTGCCTCCCTCGACCTTCTCTTATCACTTTCATTTTCATGTCCACATTTTCCTGGTCACCTCAGCTGCTTTACCAACACTCACTTGCTACCCATTTACCCGACATGATGGGCCTAAAATTTTCACTTAACACACAGGAGATTGTGGAAAAGGAGAACGTAGAGAGACAAAACATGTGCTGATTGTCTGCTGTTACTGTAGATTATTGTAATCATTGTTGGAGACTGTCTCATGGTATCATATTCTATAATGACCAATAAACCCTTTGTTTTTTTAAATCGACAAATGTGCACACTCTGTTAATCTTTAGATCTTTAGATCTGTTTGTAAAAACCCCGTGGCCATGTGTGTTTAATGCATGTGTCTGCCACACCAAGATGAGGTGATGTGAATGGGTTCCTTGTGAAACGCCAGTGCCACTGGTGGCTCTCTCACTTTTTACCTCGTGTAGTGCAGGCAGTAAGTTACCGACCCAGGGTACATGCACTGAACCAAACCCTTTGTTACCAATGCAGTAACCATTACTTTACTGTACCAGGGCAATGCTGTCAATTAGGGTAGGATGTGCACTAAAAGTTTATCATGTCAACCTTGTCACATGTTGATCAAATGTACCGAGTTTGGTGCAAATCTGTAAACCATTCTTGAGTTATTTGGAGGACACATAAACAGATAGGACCAAGAACAGTACAGTACCCTGCAATGCAGTTGTAGCAGTCTAAATATTGTGAATATATTTTCTCATGGTAATGGGTAACAACACTGAAACTGGAAAAAATAAAATACTCAGGGAAAAAGTGTTATGTTTTTAAAAGTTACTTATGTTAAAATGTTGAAGAAAAAAGTTAGTTTCGAGTAATAGAAAGGTAATGCAAAGTTACTGAAATAAAATAACGAAGTTCTGTAACTTTGTTCCTCCACTGTTTTCACCTTATTTTTTACATGTATAATACAAATGGTTGGATCTTAGAATCAAATATTAAAACACTTCATGATTGAGACATTTTGGAAAGTGGCATCTCAAATTTTATAATGGAGTAATAAACCTGAGTGTAAAAGTTTGAATAAACTTTCTAGGAATTGAGCACGGCAGTGATACTGAAATAATGCACTATATATCCATAGAATTTATCTATGCACTACGTACTGTTTCCTTGAACTGGCCCCTTAACCATTGATTCCTTCTGGGTTAATGAGGCTGGAACATGTAAAATTATATAGGGTTTTAGTAGTGAAACCCAATTGTCTGTTATCTATTTATTGAGGAACTATCTCATAGTATACAGTACAGTTCCAAGTGTATATCACCGTAACTTAATCACTGTAGCTATGAGTGTTAAGATGAGGACGGAAGCTCTATTAAAGAGCTCTTCTAAATACGTCCGGTTGGTGTGAGGTGTTGAATGACAATCCGCAGGCAACCGGCTTTTATGTGCTGACCTTAACAGTCTTAGGTCCGTGCCGTAAGGAACTTACCCATCACGTGATGTGACCATGTCACCTCATAGCCAGTGGAAAGTTTCAGGGGGTGATATGATTATATAAACCCAATGTACTGCCCTGACATTTATATAAGAACTAAGGGGCTAATACATCCTGAACCCTCACTGATTCAATATTTCGGGATAATTCAATATATTTCATTGAGATATAATGATAGATTTAGCAAGAAAATTTTGCGGTTATGGGAAAAATAAATCATTTATAGTACAGTATAGTCTGCATTTACGCGGCTTTTGTTTACGCGTTTGGTCATTTACGCGGTGCCTTGCCAGAATTAAATGCTTTAATTACGCGGCGCGGGCAGGGTGCGCAACTGGTCGCCCAGTCATCAAAACATTACCAGGTTCTTCACCCGCCACCCACCACAGCCGGCCCAAGTCAGTGATAGTGAGGATATGGATTTTGAGGGGTTTGACAAAGAGGCCCTGCAAGCCTCTGTGGTGGATAGTGATACAATTGAATCAAGTGATACAGGTGAGGGCCAATAATTTGCCCTCTGCCTCGGAACCAACCCCCCCATCCCCGTGTGCCCAGCCATCTTTTCTACTAACGTAAGTGTTAACAAACCTAATATTATTGATATTTCTCTTAATTATTAATTGTGTGTGCATACCATCATAAAATTAAGATGTTATTTTGACTACAAGGTTATGTATTGTGTTGGAAAAAGTGGTTTGGGGGTCGGCCCAGTCTCTATTTCAATTAAACCCATATGTTCTGTAATTTCATTTACGCGTTTCTTGTTTTACGCGGGCCTCCATGGGTTCAATTGACCGCGTAAATGCAGACTATACTGTACTGAAGTCAGAAAATCTCAAAATAACCCACACGGCTTTCTATATGTATTATGAGATACTTTCTTATGAAAAATAAATAAAAATCCAAACATCTTATTTATTTTTCATCTGTTTAAATGTTCAAAAGTGAAAAATATTACAAAATTCACTGGTGCATGCAATGTATTTAAAAGCAAAAATAGTTGGGTATAGATAAAACATAAAATATATTCCGAGAAAACTTGAACTTGGTTGAAGTTATTCTAATATCTATAATATAATTAATACAAATATTGATAGTTTAATATAACACAGAATTGTTGAAATAAACTGTACAGTATTACCATTACATTGCGCGCATATTACTCAAAGCATTTTTTATACAATACATACCTGTACTGTATATATACAGTATGTCTGTTCAGTACTGTACAGTACATTAGTCTTAAGACAGTGGTCAGTTTTTCTCATAATAAGCTTTTCAATATCAAACATCAAAACACATGTCCTTTTAAGAATTGCAGATTTTTCAAATTTTTGAGGCAAGTTTTAAAAAAATCTAGAACTGTGGTAATTTTTATAAGTTTGTATATTTTGATATTATGTTATTAATTTGATTGACCCAGATTCACGATGATATTGAAGGTTCAGTGTACAATGTACCTCATAACCGTCAGGGTTACATGATGGCACAAAAACATTGGCAACTTTGAATAAGTTTGCCACCTTAATTTCAAAACAGCAGTAATCATCTTATGAAATCTTCATATAAATTTCCCAATACTGTAGCTAAAATGTGAAAGGAAAGAAAACTAATCTCTAGGTCTCAGCTTTATATATACAGGTATTACAATCTCAAAATCAGCCTGTTTGTTTAATAGAATGATTGAATATTACCATATATACAGTATGTTATAAAGCATTATAGTAACTTTTATGTACTTTTTATTGGGTAACAGGAGGTGGCGAGTAGTCCTGTAGGAGGTCAGATCCTAGGAGGGAATACATACGTGCTCCAGCAGGGTATGGAGACAGATAACCACTCCATCATCACCACTAGAGCCTCGCCTCAAACGGTAAGTACTGTACACTACCTTCACTACTGGGGCTTCATTGCCTCATGTTGCTTCAATAAATGCGTGGTCAGTTGTGCACAAGAGCACTTGCAGGGGAATACCCATGTTGACTTTCAAAGCAAACATCACCATTTATTATTCCTTTTTAGAGGTTGAATTTTTATGTGGGAATGAGTCTGTATGATGGGTTAATGAAAATTCATGACAGGAGTTCCTGTAATTTATTGTTTTTCTACCATGATTGGTACTTGTGACTCAGGATGTGTGTTGAAGTGATTAATTTTGATGATTATAACGGCAGTGAAAGTGCTGTTGATCAAGCTGCTGATAAAGCTAATTGTATATTAATTGATACTAAAAATTGGGTAATTTACAAGGATACCACTACAGGTACCACCAAAAAACGTTCATGGAAGTCCTGTGTTTTTAACTCGTTGTATAGGTGGTTGTTGTAATTAGTTTAGGAGCTATAACTTTATATTTTCACTTTTAGCATTTTTTGGGGTATTATTGCATTTCCGCACACAACATTCCTACCCCTAATCTATTATCATATTCGAATAAGACGTCTAATTACAAGATAATTTTCTTCTATTACATTACCGTCGCAAATGTATAATAACGGAGATAGCGTATCCAAAATTTTCTCTATTTTCTTCCATTAATCTTCCGCCGTTATCTCCTACCTCATCTCCCACTCTGTCTCTCCTTCATAAATTATCATGTGTTCCTGTACACATCACGCGGCCAATCAAAAGCATTTTGTTTTTTGCAACCAATTAAAATGATATTTGGTTTAATTTGCGATACTTTTGGCCCAATCATATTCGATTTTTATTTTGGGTCTCATATTTCGAAATTCAAATTCATTTCCGACCATGGAAGTCTGCAATAGGGTGTCACTTCAATTATATGGAGCTGATTGCGAGTTTTGGGGAAAAAACGAAGAAACGAAAGCATTTTTTCGATCTCATGGTGTTTTCCCGACCTCAGTAAAGTGTCATAAGTGCAAGAATGAATGTAAATATCGTCAAGACCAACATATGTGGCATTGTGGTAACTCCAACGACGAACGAGAACCAGGCCAATAAGGTAAGAAATAAGTGATTCCATCATATGGTGAGAGTCAGTTAGGTTAGGTCAGGTCAGGTTTATGTTTTTCTAGTGTTTTTTTTTTTGTACTTTGTATTCGCTTAGCCATAATGTTTTTCAGAAAACGCCCCACCAAAAAAAGAAATAAAATAAACGATACGAAAACCCGGCCATATTCCGACGGAAATGAAGGTCATAACCGATCTAAGCAGCACACATAAATACACTAGATAAACTTATTTTTGGCATTATTTTCTTTACACACCGTTCATTCCTACCACTAATCTATTATCATATTCGAACAAGACGTCTAATTATAAGATAATTTTCATCTATTACATTACCCGCGGAAATGTATAATAACGGAGATAGCTTTTCCCAAAAAATTTCTATTTTCTTCCATTATCCTCCCGCCATTATCGTCTGCCTCTCATCCAACACTGCGTGTCTCCTGTGTCTCCTTAAATCATCACGCGCATGAGTTCCCGTACACGTTACGCGGCCAATCAAAAGCTTTTTTGTTTTTGAAACCAATTAAAATGATTTTGGGTTTAATTCGCGGTATTTTTGGCCCAATAAAATTCGAGTATTATTTTTGGTCTCATATTTCGAAATTCAAAATCAGTTCCCACCATGGAAGCCTGCAATGGGTGTAACTTCAATTATATGGAGTTGATTGCGAGTTTCTGGAAAAAAAAACGAAGAAACTCACATTTTTTCATTCCCATGGTGTTTTTCCAAAATCAGTAGTGTCCTACGTGCAAGACTGAATGTACTAGAAGCTGCCCGCCTATACCCCCGTTAAGTGAGAATCAACGTCAGCAATCAGGCCAATAAGGTAAGATATAGGTGATTCCACCATATGGTGAGTCAGTTAAGTTAGGTTAGGTTTGATTTTTGTTTTTCTAGTTTTTTTTTTTGTATTTTTTAGTCACTTAGCCACTTTTTTCCGGAAAACATGAAACGAAAAAAAATCGCAAAAAAAAACTGCTAATTTCTGCCAGAAATGAAGGTCATATTCGGTCTAAACACACACAAATACACTAGAAAAATATATTTTTTACTTTCTAAAAGTGAACGGTGTGACAATGCAAATTTACCTTATTTTTTTACCTTCTAACAGAGTTGTGTGCACTTATGCAAATTTATCCTTTTTTTTTCTAAACGATCATAAAGCACCAGTTGTGGGCAGGGCATGAAGGATGAGGGAAATTCCAGTGTAAAACACGGTCAAAAGTTGTCACGTAACCGCTACAGTGTTTTCCGTTTTCTCTCATACAAACATTGTGCTTATAATTATAGAAGGTGCGATACTGACGTTAATAGATTTAATGTATTCTACGGGGATTTCAGAATAAGGCAATAAGACAACTTTGCTTAAATTAAACTAATTCATTGTATCTTCATAATATATTTTCGACTTCAGAAAAAATGCATCCATTTAAATTAGTAGAATTTGAAGAGTAGTCTTTTTTTGTGCTATATGGGAGTAAGGTAATCAATGGGTGATGACAGTATATCATTAAATGAATATGGAAATATTGATAAATTTTCGTGTATGAGTAGGTGTTGGAAGTACGGCATAATAGTGCGTAATGGTGAGGAGATATGGCTGCCGACATGCGTTGTGACCTGGAGCAAGTTCAGTGTTGTGTCTCCATAGTAACGATGCTCTGGATTGGCTAACAATATTTATTGCCCCACTACTAGCCTCGCTCTTCCCCATCATTACATATGGTATTTTGATGCTATACACATATAACAGGCGAATATAAGGGACTTTTATGTGAGTAGAAATAACTCGGGTGTTTTTATTGTAGTTGGAGTGTTTGCAAGATCACACGGAAGTTTTATGATAAAGTGACTTATATAAAAACAGTGGCATTCCTCTGGATTCAATAATTATTGTTTACAAATATTAGGGGGGGGGGCACATTAATGCCATGTACTTCGACTATTACTTGTCTAAATACATTACTGAAGGGATTATACTATGGCGTTCATAACCCTGGCTTGTAATAAAATCATTCTCAGATCTTAGGAAAAATGCCCTTTGAAATGTACCTTTGTATATTATAGTCTATATATTTTTGTATACAGTACATTACATTTAAAACTCATTTTTATATTGTATATCGCAAACTTCCAAACATATCTTTGGATGAGATACAAGGTAATAAGAACACTGCTGGCAGAGTTAGCCTTTGGTGCTGGGTGAAGACCGACTAGACTTGTGCTGCGCCTCGGTGACAGCATAGACGGCACACATTCAGCTGGTGGTTGCTATGGGGACGATATACACTGTTTATGTTTCACATTGTTCAGGACGGCCATCACCTGCACGCTGCTGGTCCAAGAATATCGTCGAGTGTAACACTTACGGGGTTGACTGCATAATTTTATCTGCGTCTTCTGCTGTTTTGCTGGGCTGTGTGTTTAACAAGTGTATGTGCGTGTGTGTGTTTGTAACGTGTATGTGTGTAGGTGTGTGTAACAAGTGTGTTTGTAACAAGTCTATGTGTGTAGGTGTAACACATGTACTGTATATGTGTTGGCGTGTGTAACATGTGTAGATGTGTTTTAACAAGTGTATGTGTGTGTTTGTAACAAGTGTATGTGTGTGTTTGTAACAAGTGTATGTGTGTGCGTGTTTGTAACAAGTGTATGTGTGTGCGTGTTTGTAACAAGTGTATGTGTGTGCGTGTTTGTAACAAGTGTATGTGTGCGTGTTTGTAACAAGTGTATGTGTGTGTGTGTCGTCTTCATGAGGCTTGAGGGTCGCTATGTAAACGCTTGGTAAATTTGTTATTTTAATCGAAATAATATTACTATACTTCACATTAATAACAGGTGGTCGGGTGTAATAAGCAAATGCTGGTGTGGTGGCTCTTTGACACACACACCAGAACTCTCACTTTTCATGAATTTTTGCGTATTTGTGTTCGTCTGTTTATTTATTTTATTTAGTGTTATTGATATCTTTTTTGATATGCACGGTGCTCTATCCTGATTACCTTATATTTCACAAAGTTTAAGACTATGAAACAGATGAAGGATGCTGGTGTGATAGTTCTAATGTGAGATTATTGACAACGTAACGATGGATAGATTTTGGGAAGGGGAGTTACTGTGCGTCGGTCTCAGAGGAAGGAGATCTAGTAGTAGGAGTGAGAGTTGTATTATGTGTAATATGTTGTAGTGTTATTTGTCACGAGTGAGTCTTGTGGAGCAAGTAACAGGTAGCCATTGATGTATCGGGAAGAACAAAGCCTTGGAGCACCCTGGGGTTGATCGGAAGTCAGTCAGTGTGATCCAACCAACGAAAATATACGGGTGTTCCAGTTAGGCAGAAAGGAAAATACGGGCGATGACTGCATTAGGAAACCCATTTTAGTGTTGGTAGATGGGGTGGGGTGGGGTGGGGCTGTTTGTAAATAGAACTGTAGCCACCTTATCAAGTGTTGTGTTGTGGCAGCTTCTGACACACCCACATCACGGCTAAGTTTAAATCTTAAATATTATAACTCCCCGTTGTTTACATCCACGGCTCTCTTGCCACTGAAGGTTGTGTCGCACTTTTAGAGGTGCTGCCCATGTCCTCTTTACGAAAATCCAGGCCCATCTTATGTTAAGGGGAGCAAATCTTCTCTACCAGTCAGACTTCACCTCTTCATCTATTCTCCTCGGTGTTTCTGTGGGTCTGCCTCACCTTTCGTCAGTCCACAGAGTAAATTAATTATCTCTTCCGTCTTTGAAGTTACACACTCGACTTCTCCATCTTTTCCTTTCTCAGCTTTTAGTTTTTTGCAAGTATAGTATTTTTTTTGTACCGCTATATCGAAAGCATTTGCATATTAAATGTTAATTTCTTGACTACAGAAGTAAAACACATGTCTACTGTGTGTTGGATGTTGGGGACAGTTTCTCATGTCTCGGCAAACGGAGAGAGGAGCAGGCGAAGCAGTATAGGTTGGGGCGACCTTAAGCGACCCCCCCCCCTCCCAACCCTCCTCCATGTCCGGAGTTGCCCCTAGCAACCACACCCGGACCTGCTCCGCCCCTCCCTTCCCCCTGACAACACCCTTTCACTCCCCCTAACAACACACTACCATCCCCCTGACAACGGCCGCCCCTCTCTTTCCTCCCAGACAACAGCCATCTCTTCCCCCTAACCACGCCCTTCCCCATGACAACATCTCCCTTATCTATGAAGAACATTCCCACTTCCCCCTGACAAGTCAGGGAGACACCCTGACAGCATCCCATTTACCGTTTTCTCCATATTTCCACCCTTCCTGTTCATTATTTTTTGTTTACATTTTCCTTCAATCTTCCTCTTTTTTTGTGTGAATCTCTCTCATTCCTTACCATAGAGTTCACCCAGTCCAGATCATATCCCCTACCTCTCCTCCACCCCACTCAAACCCTTCCTCCCTCTCCCCACCTCCTTCACCCCACTCGAACCCTTCCTCCCTCTCCCCACCTCCTTCACCCCAACCCCTCTTCTGTATCTCCAATCCGGTAAGTCTAATCTCCAAACGTCCAATTCCAATCTGTGTACGTCAATCACTCTGCGCCCATTCCGTTTCTCTTCAGCACGTACGAAGGGAAACTGTGTGTGTGTGTGTGTTGGTTTAATTCTATGGGTTGTCTGGTCATAGCTGCACACACACACACACACACACACACACACACACACACACACACACACACACACACACACACACACACACACACACACACACACACACGCACATACCACAAAACAGTAGAACTTTGATATGGATTTAGAAGCTTCGATTTTTTTTTCTTTATTCTTTATCGACGTATTTAACCCTTTCACAGTAGGAGGTTCCCCTAAGCTGAATAAAATCGTCTAGCGGTAGCCAGAATAAAATGGCAAGTGCGTGACAAACGGTGAAAGAATTAAGGAAAATTTAAAGGAAACTTGAAGGGAAATTTGACAGGAAACTTTAAGGGAGGTTGTAAGGACACGTGATAGAAAACCTGAAGGGAAATTTTTAGGGGAAATTCGATAGGAAAACCTGATATGAAAACTTAAGGAAAACTTGGTAGGAATTCATTCAGGTTAAGGAAAAAAATTGGTCCTGTCGGGTCGAGTCTAATAAATACAGTATATCGGTCTGGTCAAGTGTAAAAAATATATCGGTCTGGTCGAGTGTATAAAAGTATATTGGTCTGGTCGAGTGTAAAAAATATATCGGTCTGGTCGAGTGCAAAAAATATATCGGTCGGGTCGAGTCTAATAAATATATCGGTCTGGTTGAGTGTAAAAAGATACAGTACTGTATATCGGTCTGGTCGATTGTAAAAAGATACAGCATGTCGGTCTGGTCGAGTGTAAAAAAGTACTTTATATCGGTCTGGTCGAGTGTAAAAAAGTATGTTGATCTGGTCGAGTGCAAAAAAGTATGTCGGTCTGGTCGAGTAAAAAAATACAATATATTGGTCTGGTCGAGTGCAAAAAAGTATGTTGGTCTGGTCTAGTGTAAAAAGGTATATCGGTTTGGTCGAGTGTAAAAAATAGTTTATCGGTCTGGTCGAGTGTAAAAACTATAGTATATCAGTCTGGTCGAGGGTAAAAAAAATACAGTTTATCGGTCTGGTCGAGTGTAAAAAATTATATCGGTCTGGTCGAGTGTAAAAACTATAGTATATCAGTCTGGTCGAGGGTAAAAATACAGTATATCGGTCTGGTCGAGGTGTAAAAGGTATATCGGTCTGGTCGAGTGTAAAGGTATATCGGTCTGGTCGAGTTTAAAAGGAAGGGAGGAGGTGGGGGAAAAAGGAGGGGGTAAGGAAGAAAGGAGGTGAGGAAGGAAGGGAGGAGGTGAGGAAGAAAGGAGGAGGTGAGGAAGGAAGGGGTGGTGAGGAAGGAAGGGGTGGTGAGGAAGGAAGGGAGGAGGTGAGGAAGGAAGGGGGGTGGTGAGGAAGGAGGAGGTGGTGAGGAGGAAGGAGGTGGTGAGGAAGGAAGGTGGGTGGTGAGGAAGGGAGGTAAGAAAGGAGGAGGTGAGAAAGGAGGAGGTGAGAAAGGAAGGAGGAGGTAGAAGGAAGGGAGGAGGTGAAAGGAGGAGGAGGTGAGAAAGGAAGGAGGAGGTAAGGAAGGAGGAGGTGGTGAGGAAGGAAGGGAGGTGGTGAGGAAGGGAATAAGGGAGAGTGAGGAGGAGAAAGGGAGGGAGGTAGAAAGGGAGGAGGTAAGAAAGGAGGGTAGGTGGTGAGGAAGAGGAAGGTAGGTGGTGAGGAAGAGGAAGGGAGGAAGGTAAAGAGTAGGTAGGGAAGGATTAAGTCGCCGTTACAGTATAAGTTTGGTTGTCAGGCGTGGCGGGGGTTACTGTGGAGGACAGCGGAGATGAACTACAAGACGGGGTCGTGTCTCTTGTCTAGTACACCGTCACTAGTATATGTAACTTGGCGGTAAAATCCGTGGCCCTTCAGGCACTTACGCCTTTCAATACATGAGTCGAGAAGGCAAGTATAGGCTCCACATATGCACACTCACAGACAGACACATACGAGCAGGAGGACTGATGCATACATAGGATGGTAAAATCACACACACACACACACACACACACACACACACACACACACACACACACACACATACATACTTATACACATACACACATCTGCACACACACAGATGGTGATGGTAGTGGTGTATGATGGTTGTAATAGCGGTTGTGGTTACAATATTGAGAGAGAGAGGGAGAGAGAGCACACTCGTTGACTGCGTGTTGTCACTCGCTAATTGACTTGGTAACAGACGCTCCCGTTGCCATGACTACAGTGACGCGAGATCTTGCCTTAAGGGAAATTCTTCCTACCAAACTTACAGATTCTCAAATATTCTTACGTTTAAGAGACCAGCGATAAGAGAACGAGTTACTCTACAATTTAACCGTCACGGGAGTGTGTTGGGTGTGTCCTCAGAGCGCCACTTAAGTGAAATATTTACCAAGAAACATTTGACATTAATCTTTCTTTATGTGACTCAGTAAACGGCAGGATAACATTTACGCCAAACTTAACCTAACACAGTGCGGTGTATGGGTCTTTGGAGTTGAAATCACCTCAGTTCAGTCGGTAAAACATTAAAGCATCAGTGTCGAGGTTTAACTCAGGAAGACCGGACCGCTTGACAACTGCACAGGCTAAGTATTACCCCTGAACACGATCCACAAATCAGTTAATATCCATTGTCTCTAACCTCCCCGGGGATCGAACTCGGGACCACCGCCAGCCACCACCACCGCCAACCACCACCACCACCGCCAGCCACCACCACCGCCAACCACCACCGCCAGCCACCACCGCCAGCCACCACCACCGCCAGCCACCACCACCACCGCCAACCACCACCACCGCCAACCACCACCACCACCACCACCGCCAACCACCACCACCGCCAACCACCACCACCGCCAGCCACCACCGCCAACCACCACCGCCAACCACCAACCGCCAACCACCACCACCGCCAGCCACCACCACCGCCAGCCACCACCACCACCGCCAACCACCACCACCGCCAGCCACCACCACCGCCAACCACCACCACCGCCAACCACCACCACCGCCAACCACCACCACCGCCAGCCACCACCACCGCCAACCACCACCGCCAACCACCACCACCGCCAACCACCACCGCCAACCACCACCGCCAACCACCACCACCGCCAGCCACCACCACCGCCAACCACCACCACCACCGCCAACCACCACCACCGCCAGCCACCACCACCGCCAGCCACCACCACCACGCCAACCACCACCACCGCCAGCCACCACCACCTTAGCCACCACCACCACCGCCAACCACCACCACCACCGCCAACCACCACCACCGCCAACCACCACCACCACCACCGCCAACCACCACCACCGCCAACCACCACCACCGCCAACCACCACCACCGCCAACCACCACCGCCAGCCACCACCACCGCCAACCACCACCACCGCCAACCACCACCACCGCCAGCAACCACCACCACCGCCAGCCACCACCACCGCCAGCCACCACCACCGCCAGCCACCACCACCGCCAGCCACCACCACCGCCAGCCACCACCACCGCCAACCACCACCACCGCCAACCACCTGCCACCACCACCGCCAACACCACCACCGCCAGCCACCACCGCCAACCACCACCACCGCCAACCACCACCACCGCCAGCCACCACCACCCGCCAACCACCACCACCGCCAACCACCACCACCAACCACCACCACCGCCAACACCACCACCGCCAACCACCACCACCACCACCAACCACCGCCAACCACCACCACCGCCAACCACCACCACCGCCAACCACCACCACCACCCACCACCACCACCGCCAACCACCACCCCACCACCACCCCACCGCCATCCACCACCGCCAACCACCACCGCCAACCACCACCACCGCCAGCCACCACCACCGCCAACCACCACCGCCAACCACCACCGCCAACCACCACCAACCACCACCTGCCAGCCACCACCGCCAACCACCACCACCGCCAACCACCACCACCGCCAGCCACCACCATTCGTTAACCACCACCACCGCCAACCACCACCTGCCAACCACCACCGCCAGCCTACCGCCAACCACCACCACCGCCAACCACACCACGCCAGCCACCACCATTACTGTTAACCACCACCACCGCCAACCACCACCACCGCCAACCACCACCACCGCCAACCACCACCGCCAACCACCACCACCGCCAACCACCACCACCGCCAACCACCACCGCCAACCACCACCGCCAACCACCACCACGCCAACCACCTCGCCAACCACCACCACCGCCAGCCACCACCACCGCCAACCACCACCGCCAGCCACCACCACCGCCAACCACCACCACCGCCAACCACCACCGCCAGCCACCACCATTACTGTTAACCACCACCACCGCCAACCACCACCACGCCAACCACCACCACCGCCAACCACCACCACCGCCAACCACCACCGCCAACCACCACCACCGCCAACCACCACCACCGCCAACCACCGCCAACCACCACCCGCCAGCCACCACCACCGCCGACCACCATTACTGTTAACCACCACCACCGTCTTGGGGGCAGCTATACGTTAAGATAAAAAGCTTTCCTCACGTGCTTGAGATATGAGAGCTAGGTGTTGTCGCCATGGTAACGGAAGACACTAGCTTCGCTAATCCTATTACTGACCTCTCTCTCTCTCTCTCTCTCTCTCTCTCTCTCTCTCTCTCTCTCTCTCTCCTTTACAAGCTGAGGTAAGTATAGTATTGTATTTCCTGCGTGAGGTAGCTGCAACCTTTGGCAAGACGGTAGTTGTATCACACTGGTTATAATATATTTGGGATCACCTAAAGGTTAGCCCCTCCTGCTTATTTTACCTGCTGAAGATTGATGACCCTGACGCTACCTGGAAGGGAATAGTTTAGATTAGATTAGATTTGACTTAATCAGACTAGCATTTGGGGGTTAATCTTCAAGTGATTAATTTTCTGTAATTAGTGCTACTACGCACTATGTTAATGTTGTACATAATTACCAGGCTCTATCACTGTAATCCATCCTGTGGCGGAGCGTTGAACTCTCCCAAAGAAATCCCGCGAAATCCACTTTTGCTACTGGCACATATCGCTGACCAACTCTATGTAGTCACCAAGGT
Organism: Homarus americanus; assembly: GCF_018991925.1. Lineage (NCBI taxonomy): Eukaryota > Metazoa > Arthropoda > Malacostraca > Decapoda > Nephropidae > Homarus > Homarus americanus. The sequence goes on from NW_024737042.1 coordinate 10,995,772, forward strand.
CGAAAATCTGTTGTCATAATTCCGACTTATGAGCCAAGTGTCCTGAACTTTGTTTGACAAATACATCTTTAAAATGAGATCCAACTACCTTATACGAGTCATTTGTGACTTTACTAATTAAGAATTCCTGATCTCGAGTTTATACGAGAAGTGGTGTTGATTAAGGATATTTGTGAGGATAATTCAGAAAAAAAATTATATATTGGTGTCCTGGAGACCAGCGACTGTTCTAAGGTGAATCAGTTCATGTCTTTGTGGAAAAACGAAATATTTGAAAACTCCAAGATGGCCGCCAGACTCAGCGAGGCTACGGAAAAGATTAATTATCAGAGGAATTAAATTGGGTTAACTATTATGGCGCCCGCTGTATTGAGGATGTAGGATTGGAGAGCGTTAATATTTAATTTGAGGTCATTCCACCTACTAGTATAACAGATAGAGACTGACTTGGAAGAGGATGAGAGAAAAGTTCCTTGATAAGATTCGGAATTTTCATATTTGCCCCGAGAGATGGGCTAATTTATTGGGCACTCCCTTGCATCATGTGCAAGGCGAAGCGCAAAGGCGCATTCAGCGGCCAACAGGGAAGCATGCGGAGCTCATACTTGCCTTCTCGACTCATGTATTGAAAGGCGTAAGTGCCTGAAGGGCCACGGATTTTACCGCCAAGTTACATATACTAGTGACGGTGTACTAGACAAGAGACACAGCCCGTCTTGTAGTTCATCTCCGCTGTCCTCCACAGTAACCCCCGCCACGCCTGACAACCAAACTTATACTGTAACAGCGACTTAATCCTTCCCTACCTACTCTTTACCTTCCTCCCTTCCTCTTCCTACTTACACCTACCTTCTCTTCCCTCACCACCTACCCTCCTTTCTTACCTCCTCCCCCCTTCCTTACCCTCTTCCTCTTCCTCACCACTACCTTCCTTCCTTCCCCTCCCTTCCTTCCTTACCTCCTCCCCTCCTTCCTTACCTCTCCTCCTTTCTCCACCTCCCTTCCTCTCCTCCCTTTCTTCCTCACCACCTCCCTTCCTTCCTCACCCTCCCTTTCTTCCTCCCCACCACCTCCCTTTCTTCCTCCACCACCTCCCTTTCTTCCTCACCACCTCCCTTTCTTCCCTCACCACCTCCCTTTCTTCCTCCACCACCTCCCTTTCTTCCTCCACCACCTCCCTTCCTTCCTCCCACCTCCCTTCCTTCCTCACCTCCCTTTTTTCCTCCCACCACCTCCTTTTCTTCCTCCACCTCCCTTTCTTCCTCCACTCCCTTTCTTCCTCCACCACCTCCCTTTTTTCCTACCACCTCCCTTTCTTCCTCACCACCTCCCTTTCTTCCTCACCACCTCCCTTTCTTCCTCACCACCTCCTTTCTTCCTCCACCACCTCCCTTTCTTCCTCACCACCTCCCTTTCTTCCTCCCACCACCTCTCACACAGGCAACTTCTCCATCAGTCCTACCGCGTATCAGTGTGATCATCGCCTCTCTCCCCTTGGCAGGGTTCTTATGAGTCCTTGCCTGTAATGTTTGTTGTCTACAGTCACTTACCTGTTCCTTATGGGTGGGCTCATCTGTTGCCTGTGCAGTGCCCTCTCCTGCAGTGTGGTTGAGGACAGGTGTGGTAATGGGATGTTTCTGCAGGTGTGGTTGAGACAGTTGGATGTGAGGTCATCTGTTACCTGTGCAGTGCCCACTTCTGCAGGTGTGGTTGAGGACAGGTGTGGTAATGGGATGGTGTCTGTTACCTGTGCAGTGCCCTCTCCTGGGTGTGGTTAGGACAGGTGTGGTGGGATGGTGAAGGTCATCTGTTACCTGTGCAGTGCTCTCCTGCAGGTGTGGTTGAGACAGGTGTGGTAATGGGATGGTGAAGGTCATCTGTTACCTGTGCAGTGCCCTCTCCTGCAGGTGTGGTGGGGGTGTCAAGGTATCGTGCGTCATCCCTGGCCGTCCACCCTGACCATATAATCTGGTGGTCGTCTTGGCAACCAGGACGCACCCCGGGGGCCTTGGGAGGTAATTGAGGATATTTTCTTGTGTCATCGTCAACTCTACCTACCTCCCGCCCTTCCTCCTCCTCCCAATTTATTTATTTCTTGCTCGGCCTCAAAAACCTCTCCACCTACCTCCTGCCTGGCCACCAACCTCTCAGCCACCTCCTGCCTGGGCCTCAAAACCTCTCACTACCTCCTCCTGGCACAACTCTCACTTTACCTCCTGCCTGGCCTCAAAACCTCTCATCTTACCTCCTGGCCTCACAACCTCCCACCCTTACCTGCCTGGCCTCACAACCTCCCACCTTCTGCCTGGCCACACAACCTCCTCACCCTTACCTCCTGCCTGGCCTCACAACCTCCCCACCTGCCTGCCTGGCCCCCAACCTCTCCTCTACCTTCTGCCTGGCCTTACAACCTCCCACCTTACCTGCCTGGCCTCTCACTTCCCACCTTACCTGCCTGGCCACACAACCTCTCACCTTACCTCCTGCCTGGCCTCCTAACCTCCCACCTTACCTCCTGCCTGGCCACACAACCTCTCTCCCCACCTCCTGCCTGGCCTCACAACCTCCCACCTTATCTCCTGCCTGGCCTCACCTCTCTCACCTTACCTGCCTGGCCTCAAACCTCTCACCTTACCCTGCCTGGCCTCACCTCCCACCTTACCTCCTGCTGCCTAAAACCTCCCACCTTACCTCCTGCCTGGCCACACAACCTCTCAGCCTACCTCCTGCCTCCCACAACCTCCACCTTACCTCCTGGCCTCCAAACCTCTCCACTTTACCTCCTGCCTGGCCTCCAAACCTCTCGCCTTACCTCCTGCCCGCTCCAACCTCCCACCTTACCTCCTGCCTGGCCTCAAAACCTCTCACTTTACCTCCTGCCTGGCCTCCAAACCTCTCACCCCCTCCTGCCTGGCCTCAAAACTTCTCACCTTACCTCCTGCCTGGCCTCACAACCTCCCACCTTACCTGCCTGGCCTCAACCTCCCTTACCTCCTGCCTGCCCTCACAACCTCCCACCTTACCTCTTGCCTGCCTCACAACCTCTCACCTTACCTCCTGCCTGGCCTCAAAACCTCTCACCCTTACCTGCCTGGCCTCACAACCTCTCACCTTACCTCCTGCCTGGCCTCAGAACCTCCCACCTAACCTCCTGCCTGGCCTCAAAACCTCTCCCCATCTCCTGCCTGGCCTCACAACCTCCCACCTTACCTGCCTGGCCTCAACCTCCCACCTTACCTCCTGCCTGCCTCACAACCTCCCACCTTACCTCTTGCCCCTGCCCTCACAACCTCTCACCTTACCTCCTGCCTGGCCTCAAACTTCCTCACCTCTGCCTGGCCTCCCAACCTCCCACCTTACCTGCCTGGTCTCAACCTCCCACCTTACCTCCTGCCTGCCCTCTCACCTCCCCTTACCTCTTGCCTGCCTCACAACCTCTCACCTTACCTCCTGCCTGGCCTCAAAACCTCTCACCTTACCTGCCCCTCACAACCTCTCCACCTTACCCCTGCCTGGCCTCAGAACCTCCCACCTAACCTCCTGCCTGGCCTCAAAACCTCTCACCTTATCTCCTGCCTGTCTCCCCAACCTCCCACCTTACCTCCTGCCTGGCCTCAAAACCTATCACCTTACACCTGCCTGGCCTCACAACCTCCCCACCCCACCTCCTGCCTGGCCTCAAAACCTCTCACCTTACCTCCTGCCTGGCCTCAGAACCTCCACCTTCACCTCCTGCCTGGCCTCACAACCTCCCACCTTACCTCCTGCCTGGCCTCAAAACCTCTCACCTTACCTCCTGCCTGGCCTCAAAACCTCTCCACCTTCCTCCTGCCTGGCCTCAAAACCTTCCACCTTACCTCCTGCCTGCCCTCACAACCTCTCACCTTACCTCCTGCCTGGCCTCAAAACCTCTCACCTTACCTCCTGCCTGGCCTCAAAACCTCTCACCTTACCTCCTGCCTGGCCTCAAAACCTCTCACCTTACCTCCTGCCTGCCCTCACAACCTCTCACCTTACCTCCTGCCTGGCCTCAAAACCTCCCACCTTACCTCCTTTACAGTTCACGTAGTTTTACATCTTGTGTTTTGTAAGAAAATTTTATTAACTTTTATCATCAAAACTTTCCTCATATTGCTCCTTTTCCTTCTATAATGTGTCTGTCTGTCTGTCTGTCTGTTCTTTCTCTGTTTTATTGTCTGTATGTCCGTCTTTTTGTTATTTCTGTCTGTCTTACTCTTTTTTCTCTCTCTCTCTGTCTGTCTTTCTCTGTTTTTCTGTCTGTCTCTGTCTTTTTGTTCTTTCTGTCTGTCTCTGTCTTTTTGTTCTTTCTGTCTGTCTCTGTCTTTTTGTTCTTTCTGTCTGTCTTTCTCTTTCTGTCTATCTTTCTTTCTCTCTGTCTTTCCGTTTTTTTCTGTTTCTTTCTGCCAGTCTCTGTCTGTCATCAAACTTGGCAGGTTAAGAAAAGAGGGAGGTGGAGGAATGATGGTCCTCCTCCTCCTCCTCGCGTGGTCTCTATGGTGATGTGATTAAGAGGATTTAAGAACACGCCTTACACCAGTACGATCCCAAACTGTCGTCCAGCCTTGATCCTGTACCGGGTTTGGGTTGACACGTCTGAGGTGCAGCTGAACATAATGGTTGGCTAAACTACTGATGTTATTTTTGTACAGGTTGCAGGGGGCGGATCCAGGAATATCAAAAGGGAGGGGTCCAAGAAGTTTTGGGTGGGAGAACATGGCGAGCAAAGCGAACCCACTCAGCTGGGGGGTGGGTGGGGGGTGGAGTTGTAAGCCCCCCAGAATTTTTTTTTTTAATCTGACCAATATCATGGGCATTTTGAGGCCATTTTGAAGCCATGTGCACTTCATATTAGGAGATATTCTGAGGTCAATAGTAATTACTTTTTCCTATGCAGAAATGCCTGTGTACATTACTGTATTAAAGAAAAGGCATTGGAATTTTTTTGTTTATGAAATGGGGTGTCCAGACCCCCAGGACCCTCACTGGATCCGCACTTACAGTAGGTTGTTATTGATATAATGTGTTTGTGCAAGTATAATATCCAGAGTTACCCCTTGTTGTTAGTTGGGATATTCCTCGTTTTCTGTGGCTTTCGTTTTCTTTGGCACCTTACAGGACTGAGAGAAGGTGGGGGGGGGTCACGGGGATGGTGAAGTGTAGTGTCACATAATGGCTGTGAGAATTAATTACCTCTTCCTATTTCTCTAAGTTCACCTGAGAATAATTGTGAACTGTAAGTACAAATGAGGGAGGGCGGCCTTCCAGTGACTACAGTGGTTCGATTCCCGCGACCGCCCCCCTCCTCCAGTTCACCCAGCTGTAAATGGGTACCTACGTTTACAGCTTGGGGAAGTGAAGGCGGTCGAGTGTAGTATCGGCCCTACTGCCTCCTTGTGTACTGAAGGCTTAGTAATACAGAGTGCAGGCATGACTACGGGATCCACTTTCAATTTTTGAAGAGCAAATACTTAAAATTAGTGTGTGTGTGTGTAATAATAATAATAATAATAATAATAATAATAATAATAATAATAATAATAATAATAATTAACGGTTTATTGAAAGAGCATGGCAGCCGGAAGGCTGAAAATATACAATTACATAATTGGGGAATGGGTCTCTTGATTTACAAATGATATACAAGGAACATAAGTGATACAAATATGATATATAATTATTAGGTGTTGATAATTTTTACAATGGTTGGGACTGGGCTGTAATCAGTTCGTGCTCGTATGGGCTGGATGCGGTTGGGCAGGTGTGTGGCCACGTGGCCAGGACAGTAGCTTAGGGCAATGCAGGTGTGTGGCCACGTGGCCAGGACAGTAGCTTAGGGCAATGCAGGTGTGCTCCATCCTTCAGGTCAGGTTAGGTCAGATCCAGCCACACTCAGTATTACACTGCTGTGTTTTTGTGCTTTTCCTTAGAGTGCACTATAGGAAAACTGTTTGGTAGTCAATCGTTCACTGATCACTTGAATGATTTGCTGAATAAATCCCGGTGTAGTAAGGCTGGTAGGGCGTTGGGATATAGCAGGGGGAGGGGGGGGGGATAGACTCGACCTGGCTGCTCAAACTGGGAGCGCCTTCAGGGCTTGTCTCGCTGGTGGTTGACTTTATACATCTTAGTACGGTGAGGAAATCGAGTGACTTTTATTTTGATTGTCTCTCAGATATTGTGTTTGGGGAAATTTTTTGTACGGTCTGGTCAATCATGGCGACCGCGGCACGTCTTCTATCTAGGAAGACAGTCAATCTTTAGTGACTAATATCCTCTGTTTTCAAGTCACTTAGTGAATGATGTTTTTTGCCCTTCCGGGCTCGTCTTCAGTGCAATAGAAGCAATGAGTGCAGAGGTCTTCACGTTGAGAAGCACTGTGTGTGTGTGTGTGTGTGTGTGTGTGTGTGTGTGTGTGTGTGTGTGTGTGTGTGTGTGTGTGTGTGTGTGTGTGTGTGTGTGTGTGTGTGGTGTGTGTGTGTGTGTGTGTGTGTGTGTGTGTGTGTGTGTGTGTGTGTGTGTGTGTGTGTGTGTGTGTGTGTGTGTGTGTGTGTGTGTGTGTGTGTGTGTGTGTGTGTGTGTGTGTGTGTGTGTGTGTGTGTGTGTGTGTGTGTGTGTGTGTGTGTGTGTGTGTGTGTGTGTGTGTGTGTGTGTGTGTGTGTGTGTGTGTGTGTGTGTGTGTGTGTGTACCTGACATTGTTACCTGTTGATTGGCGACCCTCTACCCCTTTACACTCTCTCATCTCCTCCCCCCCTCTCCATGTCTCCTCCTCCCCCCACTCTATCTCTCCTCGACCCCCACTCTCCTCTCCTCGACCCCCTCTCCCCTCCTCCCCCCCCTCTCCTCGACCCATACTCTCCTCGACCCCACTCCTCGGCTCTCCTCTCCTCCACTCCTCCTCCTCATCCCCCCTCTCCTCGACCCCCCACTCTCCTCTCTCTCCTCGGCCCCCCCTCTCCCTCTCCCCCCCCCCCTCTCCTCATCCTCGGCCCCCCTCACTCTCCTCATCCTCGACCCCCCCCTCCTCATCCTCGACCCCCACTCTCTCCCTCCCCCTCTCCCTCATCCCACCCTCCTCTCCCTCATCTCCTCTGACCCCATCCTCTCTCCTCTCCCTCGGCCCCCCTCTCCTCCATCCTCGACCCCCCTCTCCTCCTCGGCCCCCCTCTCCTCGACCCGCCTCTCCTCGACCCCCCTCTCCTCGACCCCTCTCCTCGGCCCCCTCTCCTCAGCCCTTCCTCCCTCTCCTCGACCCCCTCTCTCCTCGGCCCCCACTCTCCTCGGCCCTCTCTCCTCGGCCCCCCTCTCCTCGACCCCTCTCTCCCCTCGATCTCCTCCTCGGCCCCCTCTCCTCGACCCTCTCCTCTCCCTCTCTCCTCGACCCACTCTCCATCTCCTCGGCCCCCTCTCCTCGACCCCCTCTCCTCGACCCCCTCTCCTCGACCCTCGACCCTCTCTCTCGGCCCCCCTCTCCTCGACTCTCCTCTACTCTCTCCTCGGCCCCCACTCTCCTCTCATCTCTCCTCGACCCCCCTCTCCCTCTCCCTCTCCTCGGCCCCTCCTCCTCTCGGCCCCCCACTCTCCTCCTCTCCTCGGCTCGGCCCCTCTCTTTCATCCTCGGCCCCCTCTCCTCTCCCTCGCCCCACTCTCTCTCCTCGGCCCCCACCCCCCTCTCTCCTCTCCTCGACTCCCCTCTCCACTCCTCGGCCCCCACTCTCCTCGACCCCTTACTCTCCTCGGCCCCTCTCCTCCCCACTCTCCTCGACCCATACTCTCCCTCCCCCCTCTCCTCAGACTACTCTCCTCCCCCTCCTCCTCCCCCCTCTCCTCCCCTCTCACTCACCCCCCTCCCCTCCTCCTCGACCCCACTCTCCTCAGCCCCCACTCTCCTCCCCCCGGCCCCTCTCCTCGACTCCTCTCCTCGACCCCCTCTCCTCGGCCCCCCTCTCCTCACCTCCCTCGACCCCCCCCTCTCCTCACCTCAACCCCTCTCTCCTCATCCTCTGACCCCCCCTCTTCTCGACCCTACTCTCCTCGACCCCCCTCTCCTCCTCCTCTCCCCTCTCCTCATCCTCACTCTCCTCCCCTCCTCTCCTCGACCCCCCTCCCTCATCCTCGACCCCCACTCTCCATCTCCTCGATCCCCCACTCTATCTCATCCTCGAACCCCTTACCCCACTCACCTCCTCGGCCCCCCCTCTATCATCCTCGACTCACTCCTCGGCCCCCACACTCTCTCCTCTTCGGCTCCTCGACCACTCTCCTCCTCGACCCCAGACCCTCACTCTCCTCCTCCCCCCTCCTCTCCTCCTCTCCTCCTCTCCTCCCCCCCTCCTCTCCTCCCTCTCCTCCTCCCCCCCCTCCCCCTCTCCTCAGCCCCCCTATCCTCGACCCCCACTCTCTCCTCCCCGACCCCCTCTCCTCCTCCTCTGACCCCCACTCTCCTCCCGTCTCCTCCCCCACTACCCCCTCTCCTCCTCTCCCCCACCTCTCTCCTCCCCGACCCCCTCCTCCCCCACTCTCCTCCTCTCTCCTCCTCGGCCCCCCCTCCCCAGCCCCCCCCTCGACCGTGGACCAACTTTCCTTATTAAGTTAGAGTAAACACATACATTAGTTAACAAGCTCACTTGTGCAGGAAGGCTGGAACTGTGTGTGTGTGGGGAATAGCTCTTGTCTGTTTTGATGTTGTTAATGGTTCTGTTTATAAAGGCTCTTGTCTTTTAAATGGCTCTGTTGTCTGTTTTAATGGTTCTGTTGTTTTAATGGTTCTGTTGTTTTAAATGGATCTGTTGTTTTAATGGCTCTGTTGTCTGTTTTTAAGAACTCTGTTGTTTGTTTTAATGGCTTTGTTTTTTAATGGTTTCTCTGTCTGTGCTGTTGCTCTGTTTTTGTTTTAATAGTTTTGTTCTTTGTTTTATAGGTTCTGTTTGTTTGTTTGAATGGCTCTGTTCTTTGTTTTAATGACTCTGTTGTTTTAAAGGTTCTGTTGTCTGTTTTGATGGTTTTATTGCTTGTTTTAATTTATCTGTTGTTTTATTGGCTCCGTTGCTAGTTTTAATGGCTCTGTTGCTAGTTTTAATGGTATTATTGCTTGTTTTAATAGTTTTGTTGTTTGTTTTAATTAATCTGTTGTTTTAAAGGTTCTGTGTTTTAACGATTCGGTTGCTTGTTTGAATTGGTGTCTTAGTAGTAACAGTATTAGTGTGTAACTTAAGAGAGATCATGATACAATTTCATGGTACTCTTATTATTCGTAGTAGTGATAGTTGTAGCAGTGTGTGTGTGTTTTAATATAGTCTCTAAGTGTTAGTAATTGTTGTAGTAGTGTGGAATGCACCATTGATTGTGACAGGAGTTAGCAACATAACACCATGACAACGTGTAGTGTGTAGCTAACAACACCTGCCGGTCCGTACCTACCACACACACACATCCGTGTACTCTGTTTGGTACTAATGCTGTTTATCTGCTTCATAACCAACTTGCTAGTCAGCGACTACCAACACTGCACCCACAACAACTCGTTCACCTAATCTTGTACACGTCTCTCTCTTCACACACATCCCACCTGTCTACCCATCATGTATAGTATACTAACTGAGAGGGGGGGGTAGCACTTCTTCAGGGAGAAAAGCGTATATATATATATATATATATATATATATATATATATATATATATATATATATATATATATATATATATATATATATATATATATATTTATTTTTTTTTCTTTTCTTTTTTTACGGGGAATAGCCCACCCGGGCACAGGTCATCGACCCGCAACGGGGCCTAGGGGGCGAAAAAAAATAAGAGTAAAAATAAATTACAAATAGAAACGTAAAAGATTACATTAATCTACACCACGAAGATGCCGGAAAACCAGCTTTTTGAAGTGAGACATTGTATGAGTATGGAAACACAGAAGAAGGCAGAGCATTCCACAGTTTGGCTGTGTGAGGAAAGAAGGATGTACTATAACGGATTATTATAGTGTGACCGACATCCACAGAGAAACGGTGGGCACGTGACGTTGGTGAAGAATTTTGCTTTGACTTTGGATGTAGGAGGAAAGTACCTCTTACACATAGGATGTATGCCTCTGGAGATAGGATGTAGGAGGAAATATGCCTCTAGAGATAGGTTGTATGAGGAAATATGCCTCTAGAGATAGGATGTATGAGGAAATATGCCTCTAGAGATAGGATGTATGAGGAAATATGCCTCTAGAGATAGGATGTATGAGGAAATATGCCTCTAGAGATAGGTTGTATGAGGAAATATGCCTCTAGAGATAGGATGTATGAGGAAATATGCCTCTGGAGATAGGATGTAGGAGGAAATATGCCTCTGGAGATATGGATGTGTCTATGGGAAGGAAATATGCCTCTAGAGATAGGTTGTATGAGGAAATATGCCTCTAGAGATAGGATGTATGAGGAAATATGCCTCTAGGATAGGTATGGAGGAAATATGCCTGCCTCTAGAGATAGGATGTATGAGGAAATATGCCTCTGGAGATAGGATGTAGGAGGAAATATGCCTCTAGAGATAGGATGTAGGAGGAAATATGCCTCTAGAGATAGGTTGTAGGAGGAAATATGCCTCTAGAGATAGGATGCAGGAGGAAATATGCCTCTAGAGATAGGATGCAGGAGGAAATATGCCTCTAGAGATAGGATGCAGGAGGAAATATGCCTCTAGAGATAGGATGCAGGAGGAAATATGCCTCAGTTATTATGATACGTCAAGAGGTTCCTAGAGAGAAATTATTCTACCGAGAATCCAAGGTACTGTCGATGAGTTTCAGAATGAACACTGCGACTCCTGTTGTCTCGGTAGGGTTGTCAAAATCCTTCGTTCGTTGTGTCATATTGTGTTAACGTAATTTTTGTCAAGAATTTTTTTTGCGACTGCAGTGTGTCTGTCTCTGTCTGTCTGTGTGTTTTGTGTGAGAACTGGATCAAGATTAAGGTGAGAGGGGGAGTTGGAAACAATGTCAACAAAGAGATGTTTTCATCGTGACTCTTTGATGGGTAAACATGTTTTCAGGAATATATTGTACATGTTGGAGTCTCGACGTGATATATATATATATATATATATATATATATATATATATATATATATATATATATATATATATATATATATATATATATATATATATATATATATATACACCCTCATAACACACATGTAAATCACATGTAAGTTTGTATATCTTCAGCCACCGGCTGCAACTCTATTGATAAACCGTTTTATTATTATTATTATACACACACACACACACACACACACACACACACACACACACACACACACACACACACACACACACACACACACACCCCTTCTTGCCAGCCGTAGACTACACCGACTCCCACGACTGTTACATAAGCCAGTAATGACGTCACGACACATTACCTCACAATTGCTACAACTCTTTCTTAAGTTTCTAAAGACCTTGTGGATGTGGCATTAAAAATTGAGAATCTTTACTCATTTTATAACAAGACAAAGTCCATTTGTGGTGTTAGACGGTTCTTTTAACTTGATTGAGCGCAGAAAGTTGACAGTTTTCAAGTGAAGGATTACTGTTTATGTCACCGTTTATCTAATTATACTGTTTGTCACCGTTTATCTAATTATCTGTAAAACTTTTAATTCTGTTTCGTCAGCACTTAAGATCAAAATGATATATTTGTAAGTATTAGTATATAGTGTATGTATGTATGTATGTATGTATGTATGTATGTATGTATGTATGTATGTATGTATGTATGTATGTATGTGTGTGTGTGTGGTGAGACCTAATGCTACTGTTGTATTTCTCAGTCTAATGGTATTTATATGTGAATATAATTGACGGCCTTGTGCTGCAGGAGTTTGGTGTGAGGAGATGAGAGGAGAAGGTAGGAGAGGAGAGGGTAGGAGAGGAGAGGAGAGGAGAGGAGAGGGTAGGAGAGGAGAGGGTAGGAGAGGAGAGGGTAGGAGAGGAGAGGGAGCATTTGGTCAGTCTTGTACATTAACTCTCCCTTAAGTTTGGTGCACCTGATCGAAGCACACACACACACACACACACACACACACACACACACACACACACACACACACACACACACACACACACACACACACATATCCCTTGTGTTTCTCTGTGATAAATTATACCGAGGCAGAAGGCTCTATGCAGTACCTTTATCAGTCAGTACCAAACAGATGAGTTAACAGATTATACCTCATGAAATATTGAGTACATTTTATTCCCATGAGAGAGAGAGATTTTAGTGCGTTCATTTCATTTGAATATTTTGGACGTGGACTTGTTTATTATTTGTTTATTCTTTTTCATGCTTTTTCGTATTTATTTCGATGTTTATGGATAAATTGGTGATATTAATTTAATATAGGAAATTGTCGTTATGTGCTTTGAGTTGTTTTTAAAATAAGGGAGCTGGTGTGTGTGTGTGTGTGTGTGTGTGTGTGTGTGTGTGTGTGTGTGTGTGTGTGTGTGTGTGTGTGTGTGTGTGTGTGTCAGAATGGCTGGTCTGGCCACTAACCAAGTCATTGTTGACAACCTCTTGAAACACGTCTCAGTTTTCATCATTAAAGCCTCTCACCAACTTTGTTGCTGAGGTGATAATAGCCACGACAGCTGTGTCACACAGCTGTCGTGTGTGTGTGGGGGGGTTGTGGTGGTAGACACATGTGGTAGGTGTGGTGGTGGTGGTGTCAGGGTAGAGTGGTGGTCCCTGAATCTGTGGGGCGTTGCGATGGTCACCATGGCAACAAAGCACGCGTGGTACCCTTCGGTTGCCAACGCCAGCCGCCGCCGCCGCCCGCCTACTACCTCACAATCCCCTCTGACTGACTAGCTTGGTGCTTCCCCTTACTTCGCTGCTGCTTCTTGTCGCACACACTCGCTCAGTCTCTCCCCGCCTCTCACGCTCTCCTTGGTCACACCGTCTCATATGCACCCTCTCTCCCTTGGACTCTTGTCACTGCGGCTCAGACCTACGCGAGGAGAGGTTGTCGTAGGAATGTTGTTGTCGTTGGTGGTGACGCTGGAACTCGTCGATGGTGTCACGAGGAACTTAGTCCAGGGTGGCGTGAGGTGTGTTAATTGGTCAACAACGGCGCCACAACACACCGAGGACGTGAAGACGCTACCTCAGTTATACACGACCTTACCTTAAGTGGTGTATACCCTCCTTCACACACGGCCACTGATCTACGCCAGACATTTCTCCCTCCCAGCGAGTGACAGCAAGGTCACTAACAACTGATGGAAAGATAATGTTAAAGACAAACACGTTACCTTAGACGTGTGTGTACTAACGCCTGGTTATAACTAAAGATGGAGTCGTAATTTATGTGTTTGAGTGTTGTGTCAGACGTTTTAGTGTGTGTGAAGACTGTAAGAGTACAGTCGCCTCTAATGTACTGTGGAGGCAGTTTACACAAAACAAGACTGTTGACTTTCAGTTTTGGTGTATACAGAGATTGTGTTCTCTGCCTCAGTGGCCGGTATCCACAGAGTTGTGTATGCAGACAGGCAAAGTGTTAACCACTGGTTCGTATAAGTGCAATGAAACTCCCTGTAACTTATGTTAAAGTCTTGGTCATCAGAGGTGAAGTATCATAAAATTAACTCAGACATTTACTGTCTTCATGTGAACAAAAGTAGTGTCGTGTTGAGTGTAGCTCAGAATCTATTTTACTTTAAACTAGTAGTAAACAGCAAGTGTGACCGGGAATATATGGAGAGAGCAGACGCGACGGTCAGTTGGTGAGGAGGCGGCAGGACAGTGCTCCCCAGGGTGGGGCACCAGCAGCGGGCCAGTGAGAGGTGAGCACCAGTATTGTGGGGAGTCATCCCAGAGGGCCGGAGTGCTGGAGCCCTCCAAGACGTGGCCGTGGTGGAGACGGGAGGCTACGGAAAAGGATAGAAAATTTGCTGCCAAGAGGAGGCAACCTTCATTCACCGCTGTGTCGTTCAGGGACCTTCTCGACGACACTCCTGACGAAGCCGCAACTTCACTCCTTCAGGTCAGCCCTGTCGCTCACAAGGTTGTCGCAGGTTCACACTCCCACGCTTCTACCACATCCCAGGTGACAGGGGAGTGTTTAAAATCGGGGTCTGCGAAACTCTACAGTGAACTTAGAGCGTCAGAGAGTTTGCAGCGAGGCGACTGGACTCTGCTAGATTTGATCTCCAGCAGCAGTAACCAGCAACAAGTACAACATGAAAAGGGTGAGACAACACAGGTCTCGTCCTTAGGAAAGGCCGGAGTTATATGCCACTATAGTAAAGTCGCCTCCCTCGCCTACCAGTATCCTTGGGATAAACGTGGTCCTATTGACAGACGACGGATCAACCTGAATGACGTGGTCGCTACCCCACAAAATTGTATTAGTTCCAGCGAGAACAATTCTCCTGTCTTACCCAAGACACCTCTTTTGCCGGATAGCCCAAAATTACACGACTCTAAATTGGTGACCAACTTGGATGCCCTTAAACAAAGGGGCTCTTCTCAACAAACAAGTTTACTGTCAGGTGTTGACAAAGGTAGAACGAAAAAGGAGCCATCCGTGTGGAACACTCAGGCCGTAGGTAACCTCAGCCAACCTTCCAGCGACCTTCCCTGGCCTTCACCTTTAAATAAGGAGATCAAAAGATCCACTTCGCCGCGTGAGTCCGGAGAAAGCTCTACCAGCGTACCTCAAGGTTGGTCGCCCTCGTCTTCACAGGTGCTCTCCGACAGCTGGATCGCCGCCACCATGGTGTATTACGCCAACATGCAGTACCTGGCCCACTGTGGCACCACACACGGCGTCACACTGGTAAGATGCCTCCCGTCTGGTGTGTAGGTGTGAGAGTGAAGGTTTGTGCGTCTGAATAGTAAACTTAGAGACGAGTGGTAGTCACCGCTTTAAGTTATTGAGTCACCCTAAGCGGTCATCTTTAGTTGTCGCTTCAGACGGAGATGCTGGTGTTGTAGCGTATGTGTTCCAGGCTTTCTTATTCCCTTTTTTTTTCTCTTCTCCTCTCCTTACTCCTCTTCTCCGTCTCCTTTTTTGTGACAAATTATTGCATCTGTGCACAAGTTTTGAGTATCCCAGGCAACAAACAGCGCATGCGGCTGTAACATTCTTGAAGGCCAGATTCACGTTGAACATTCCTCTAAACTGAAGATGTAAGAACGTATAGTGAAACCCCCCATTTAACGAACTATATAGAGATGAAGGTCCGGCATATGTCGAGAGGTCCGTTAGATTATGAAACCCCCATCTAACGGATTATATGGACCCAAAAGCCCGTTATAGGGAGGTTTCACTGTACCTAAATAGTTGACTTAAGCTAACGTACAACATTACCGTTCAAAACAACATCAAAATAAACTGACTTGTTTTTGTCCTCCGTAAATGTATCTAGTTGAGGTTAGAGTCTTGGTTAACTTTGATGCAAATTTTAGACGTTATTTCTCGTCTTTTACCTTAACTCGATAGGTTATACCGTTATAGGGACTCTCATGCCAGCAGTTAGGAGGAACAGGAGTCGTGTGAACGTTTGACGATCTAGTGTTACCCCCTATGATTTGGTTGAGGATATTACGAGTGTGACCTTGATTGATAGATACTTCCCTCCAGTGTGACCTTGTTAGATAGATACTTCCCTCGGGTGTGACCTTGATAGATAGATACTTCCCTTGAGTGTGACCTTGATAGATAGATACTTCCCTCGAGTGTGTGACCTGGGTATAGCCTCGAGTCTCAGGGAGCAGTGTGTGTGTAAAACAAAATTCAGGTGTGTTGGAAAGATGCAGACAACTTACCCAACCCACCTGATATTTTGTACTCATTAAAACAATATAAATATCGTCTTTACACACACACACACACACACACACACACACACAAACATTAAAAACAGTAACATACCAGCGCTGAAACTCTTGGCCTCTCCGTACACCTTTTATACCTGTGATCACTAATTAAGAGGTGTGATGTTAGCAGGTGAAAGGACCAGTGTGTTTTAAGATACACCTCTGTCTTTCCACCTGATTGTTGTGTTTACTTTTACGTTTCACTCAACACAGCTGACTCTTTGTTGATATTCTGTTCCTCCCTCCGTCCCTCTTTCCATCTCCGGTACCTTCCTTCCTTCCTTCCTCTCTCTCTCTCCCTTCCAACCTTACTCTCCTTTTCTCCCTTACCTCCTTTCCTATCTCCCTCCCCCCTTCTCTCGCTCCCTCCCTGACGTACCTAGCCTACCTGACTATTCGAAGTACTGAAGGGTTGTATATGTCTGAAGAGATCCTGTATGTCACCAGGAACAGGAAGACTTACTAAGAGGTTAATTTTTTTAATTCGTTTAGCCTATATAATGTGTTGACGCTTAACTGTAATTCAAAAGTTTATTGATATTTTGACTGTAATAAGATAAAGTTTATGTAAAGTAGATTCATCTTTAAGGTATTTATAAAGTGAGGTACAGATCTAGGCCGTGGTTGGGTTGTATTTAAGTGTACAGTGTGTTCTATACTGACGTTGGTAACACTACAGCCGCTCTGTCAGTCACGTCAGTAAAGGTGGGGGAGGGGGGAGGGGACAAGCTCACCTGTATATGTGTGTCACTGAACCTGTATAAGACAGTGTACCTGGGTAAGATGAACTACCATTGTACCTAGATAAGGGTGACTCAGTGTACCTGTGTAAGAGTATCTGTCAGTGTACTTGGATAGTCAGTGTAGCTGGATAAGACAAACTGTCAGGTTATTAAACCGTGGTAGGAAGATACCATAGTTATACAATAGAGATGATTTGGATAATAACAATAATGATGATAATAATAATAATAAATAATCTATACTCGCCACAAACAAACGTACGCATTTAGAAACCAGGAAATCTAGCCAGAAGTAGTCGATACAAGTACAGGTAACGTATACAGGTGCAGCAGAACCCGCCAGGTGACGCCCGAGTCAGGTGTGAACGTATATATATCGTGCCGCCTGCTTTATCTTGTTATAGGTACATTGAGGAATATATATACATACATACATACATACATTACCATCTTTCTCTCTCTCTCTCAAACTTCGACTATTAGAGCAAACTTGTACAGTGAATTACGGCAAAGTTTTACAAGTGTGTGTGTGTGTGTGTGTGTTATCGTCGACGACAGCGGCGTATCCAATGTACAGACTTACCATGCCACTTACACCCCTCTCACACACTCACGAAGAACCACCACCGCCAACTGACACCTCAACACACTGTACTGTACTCTGAAACAAGGCAACGTTCTGTGTCATTCACCTATCATGTAAAATTTATACCACGCCATAATTGACCTCTTTTCCGATGTTTATATTTTCGTGTGTGTGTGTGTGTGTGTGTGTGTGTGTTTGTATGTATGTGTGTAATCAGAATATCTTTTATTGATAATATGTTTATTTATAAAAAGGTTATCCTTATCAATTGTACATCTGCATTAATCTTTTTGATGGTTTGTGGAGAGTGAAGCATGTGTGTGTGTTATTGGTGTGGTGGTGGTAGTGTGGTAGTGGTAGTAGTGGCGATGGTGGTAGTAGTGTAGCATTGGTGGTGGTGATGATAATAGTAGTGGTGGTACTGTGTGTGTGTGTGCGTGTTATTGTTGGGGTACTTACTGAAGAGAAGTGATAAACAAAAGAGATGAACAATGAAAAACATATACTGAAACACTGTGTACCGAGTGACCCATTACACGTGAACGGTAAAAACAAAACTGAAGATGATAAGTACCCACAATTTGATAATTTTAAGGAAACATGAAAAAAATGTATCAGCCTAATATTAAGTAAAACGAGTAAGGAAAGGATGGCTGAGGTATAGTTGTAAGGAGACGGTAATAAATCTTATGAGGACAAACGCAGTATTCAAAATGGTTCGGGGTGAGCGTTTTCGGTGTCTAGGGGAGACGAAAATGGTTGGGTGGCCTTGACTTGTTGCATTTCTCGGTCTGTCTGGATTCACGAAGAATTTTAAACGTTATTTTTATCCTATAACTGGTGCTAAATTAACGGATTTAGTTTTTAATCTACTTTTTAACCCCTTTTTTGGTGTTTTAGTGCTACTGAATTATTTTGATACTATAATTTATTCATCATTAAGCATGTTGCATTGCATTTCTAACGTTAAATATTGCTGGATAGAAAGCAACTCCCACAATTAACGAATCCTTCCCCGATTGGTAATTACTCGTCACTTAAATAATTGTGGTTAACCAACAGAGTCTGGGTTCTCGAAGGCTCATAGGCTCAAAGGTTCACAGCTCGAAGGTTCATAGGCTCAAAGGTTCACAGCTCGAAGGTTCAAAGGTTCAAAGGCTCAAAGGTTCACAGCTCGAAGGTTCATAGGCTCAAAGGTTCACAGCTCGAAGGTTCATAGGCTCAAAGGTTCACAGCTCGAAGGTTCATAGGCTCTAAAGTTCACAGCTCGAAGGTTCATAGGCTCAAAGGTTCACAGCTCGAAGGTTCATAGGCTCTAAAGTTCACAGCTCGAAGGTTCATAGGCTCAAAGGTTCACAGCTCGAAGGTTCATAGGCTCAAAGGTTCACAGTCTCGAAGGTTCATAGGCTCTAAAGTTCACAGCCTGGGAAGGTTCATAGGCTCAAAGGTTCACAGCCTGGAAGGTTCATAGGCTCTAAAGTTCACAGCCTTGAAGGTTCATAGGCTCAAAGGTTCACAGCTCAGTTCAAAGGCCCAAAGGTTCACAGCCTGAAGGTTCATAGGCTCAAAGGTTCACAGCCTGAAGGTTCATAGGCCCAAAGGTTCACAGCCTGAAGGTTCAAAGTGCCCCGCGTTCAAGCAGCCTGAAGGTCTGGGGCCCAAAAGGTTCACAGCTCGAAGGTTCATAGGCTCAAAGGTTCACAACTCAGAAGGTCTACAGCCTGAAGGTCTTATAGGCTCAAAGGTTCACAGCTCGAAGGTTCAAAGGCTCAAAGGTCTACAGCTCAGCGGTTCAGGCTCTAAGGTTCACAGTTCGAAGGTTCATAGGCTCAAAGGTTCACAGCTCGAAGGTTCAAAGGCTCAAAGGTTCACAGCTCGAAGGTTCATAGGCTCGAAGGTTCATAGGCTCAAAGATTAACAGCTGGAAGGTTCACACGTTATGTTTCCCCCGGTAATAGATGTAGGAAGATATCTAACTGCTTCACTGAAGCTGCGACACAAAATTGCACCTGCTTATATGACGTGAAAATAGCAATGAGATTCTCCTGGAATTTGGTGCGTATTTTTATCTACAGTTTTGGTTAATTTAGTGTACGATTTTTTTTTTGGGGGGGGGGGGTGGGGGTAATCCCGGGTCTATCTTGGTAAGGTGTTGTGGGTGTCGGGTGTAGCAGGTAGCAGTAGGTGGTGGTGCTCTCTCGGTTCCTTTTTCGTGTCTTAGGATGAAAACCCCCGGATGCTGCCAGTCAGACTTAGATGCTCGGTGCAGCTTAATTTGGCTCCTGAGGCTGGGAAAGATTCTCACTATGAACGTCAACCTTTGGAAAGCTGTTTTTGTGTAAATTTTTAATTACATGTGGGTTTAATTGTCTTAGATTGATTCAGTTTTATCTTCCCTCTACTTGTCATAAATTTGGAGGTATTATTCATCATTATTTTAAACGGGTTTCTAACACACAAATTGCTGCTGGCGCACGAGTTGAACTAACTACTGTACACAATGCTGCTAATTCAATGAACATTGGTGTAGTGGTGAGGTAGGCGATGGACTGCTACTCGACGTGGTTTTGTTACTGTCGAGGATTAGTAATAGGTCTGTAGGTAAGTGTTGCGCCACTAATTAGGTGCCGAGGGAAAGGGCGGACAGACAGACAGGAAAATATCATATTAGACTGGTAGGTTGGATAGAGTCACGATATGTCGGCGTGAGTGAAGGAGGAGCCGTAGTGAGGTGGAGGGTGTAGTAGCTATAGCAACGCCCCTCGCTGCCCGGCAACTGCCTGTTTGTTGGTGTGGCTACCACCGGGGCAACCCTCAATCGATATTTTTGTCCTGCCTCCTGAATAATTAACCAAAGAGTGAGCGCCCCTCGCCCCGATCTCAACTAGCGTCGCCCTCTTCTCACACGCTCATCAAACATGCCCCTCAAGGATTGTATCTTCCCTTGGCGCCGCTCCACTTGGCCTCCACTACACCGCCACTTGATGCAAGGTGGTAGTGAGTGAAAGTAGAGCCATAAGTTAGTGTACTGTGATTATTCTATATTTTGTAATTTTTTATGAAGTGTGTGTGTGTGTGTGTGTGTGTGTGTGTGTGTGTGTGTGTGTTGTGTGTGTGTGTGTGCGTGCGTGCGTGCGTGCGTGTTTGTGTGTGTGTGTGTGTAAATTTGCGAGTGACCTGTGTTATTGTATTTAATCACCCACGATTGATGTCTCACGTTCGTATTTGCCTGCGTGTGTGTGTATTAAATGCATTGAGAATTGTTCCGATTATTTATGAAAAAGATTCCAGGAAGTTATATTTGCACAGGCTGAATGTGGCCAATCTTTACCGGTGTGACAGTGCTTGTTTGTGTACTAAATGTGTATGTGTTTATTTAATATGCATAAAAATGATTGCCTGTATCTTTTTGAAGATGCAAGCATTCATTTGTATGTGTGTGTGTGTGTGTGTGTGTGTGTGTGTGAGTGACGGTATAGGTGTGTTAGTGTTGATTGGTGATGATATTAACTATGGTGATTGATTCTTCCGCCTGTTGCCTGCCTGTCTGCCTGCCTGTGTGCTGCACTCTTGTGTGTGCCTTGTCACCGCTGGTCCGGCTCCCCCTCGCACCACCACCACCACCCACTGACTGCCTCCTCCTCCTCCACCATGGGCGTGCGTCCTCCACCCAAACAGGATGAGGGCGTCACCTACATGGTAAGCGGCAGCACGCCCACCCTCGACAATGACGCCCAGGCCAACCTAGCCCACGCCACCCGCATCTCCCCCGCCACTGGTGACCCGCCCGTCCGGGCCCCCTTCTATCTCATTCATCATTTAGCTGACCTTCCCTGCTGACCTTTCTGCTGACAACTTCTGCTGACCCCTTCCCTGCTGACAACTTCTGCTGACCCCTTCCCCTGCTGACAACTTCCCCTGCTGACCCTTCTGTTGACCCTTCCCCATGGACCCTTCCCTGCTGACAACTTCTGCTGACCCCTTCCCCATGACAACTTCTGCTGACCCCCTCCCTGCTGACAACTTCCCCTGCTGACAACTTCCCCTGCCACCCCCTTCCCTGCTGACCTCTCCCCTGCTGACCTCTCCCTGCTGACCCTCCCTGCTGACCCCCTCCTCTACTGGACCCCTCTACTGACCCTTCCCCTGCCACCTCCCCTACTGACCCTCCCCATTGACCCTTCCCCTGCTGACCTTCCTGTAACTTCATCTGCTTCCAACACACGCATCACCAGCACACCCATCACCCAACTTCATTCATCGACCAAATACACCATCACCTAACTAACCCATCAGCCAACACAACATACCCATCACCCAACTCACCCATCACCGGAACTCACCCATCACCCAACTTCATCCACCCAACACATCCATCACCCAACTCACCCATCACCGAACACACCCATCACCCAACTCACCCATCACCCAACTCACCATCACCCAATTTCATCCATCACCATCACTCCAATACATCCATCACCCATTACATCCATCACCCAACACATCCATCAGCCAACACACCCACTCACCCAACACACCCATTATCCAACTCACCCACCAACCAACACACCCACCAACCAACACACCCATCACCCAACTTCATCCATCACCCAACACAACCATCACCCAAAACATCCATCACCCAACACATCCATCACCCAACACATCCATCACCCAACTCACCCATCACCCAACACATCCATCAACCAACTTCATCCATCAAACCTACTCAATCATCATCCAACACACCCATCAACCAACTTCATCCATAAACCAACTCACCCAACTCACCCATCACCCAACACAGCCATCACCTAACACACCCTTCTCTCAACTCACCCACCACTCAACTCACCCACCACTCAACTTTATCTATCACCCAACTTCATCCAAGTAATTTAAAAGAAGTACAATTTATGTTTTTCTAATAGGAATATGGAATTTTAAACTACCAGTCGTATTGTAGTTAAGATTATTGTACAGTACGTAGTGTATATGTATTCTCATGTTTCAATCCTTTACAAATATAATAAAGTAATTTTGAAACATTGCTGTATCATGTAGTAAAGATTTATAGTACTGTACTGTACTGTATTTATGTTCCTGGCATTTTTATAGACAGTACTGTTGTTCTTTCCATGGAATAGTATGTAGATTTATTTAGCCAGAGAGAGTTGATTTTATCTTAGAATTCTCCATAATGTTTGGCAATTATGATTTAAAGTTTGTTCATTGGTGTGTCAGGTTCAATGGTTGATGGACAACTACGAAACAGCTGAGGGCGTTAGTCTGCCACGATCAACCCTTTACAACCACTACCTCCGTCACTGTGCTGATCACAAGCTCGACCCCGTCAATGCTGCCTCTTTCGGCAAGCTCATCCGCAGTGTGTTCCTTGGCCTCCGTACCCGCCGCCTCGGCACTAGGTATGTGCTCCTTCTAAATCTCTCAGGAACACACACTGCTAGCTCAGTACTGTTTTTTTGTACTGATTGTGATGCCACAATACCAATAACTTGTGTATCTTTTCCTTATTATATACTGTACCTTACAACTGTGGCATAATGTATGAGGCATAAATAAGTGACCTGCAAGATTTATATAAATAAATTGCCCTTCCAGTAGAGCCTGTTTTTCTAAGTGTCATGGTATGTTTAACAGCAGGACACAATCCAGGTAGGGTGTTTCTTTCAGTTAACTATCTTAGGGACAGGTAAGGCTTCTTCAGGTCAGAGGTTAAAACCCATTGTACAGTTGTCTCCTGTAATCCAGATCCCATTAAATTTTGTTTTTATATTAGGGTACAGTAAGCCCTTGATTTACCCGGGGAACACCGACACAAACACCCTATCATGGTCATGCAAAATGGAACTTTTCACAAGGAAATAAATGTTTGTATGTATCTTAGATAATCGCAATTACCAGAGACAAAGAGGCTTAGGCAAAACGTCTGGTCTTCAGGGAAAGGAAAAAGAAGGACCCAGGCACAGTTTGCCTTGGGTCCCTGGGGAAAGACAAAAAGTCAATCAGTACTATGCACCCCATTCTTCATCAAATGTGGATTATAATTTTTTTTTTCAGGGGTAATAGTAAATATCATTATTATGGCATCCGTGTCAAGCCCACGTCACAACTCATTAATGTAAACGACGATGGCAGTCCTGTCTCATTGCGACAACAGTCCTCAGCAACCAACGGCAAGAAGGGCAACCAGCAGCAAACTCAGCAGCAACATCAGCAACAGGGTAATGGGATACAAAATCAACAAGGCAAGGGTGTGACTTCAAGCATGCAGAAGAACAGTGACACCCACTATGATTCACATACTCAAGTTCCTGCTGAGGCTTCTCCACAGGTAACTATACAAGCCAAGTCCTTACACCATAATATCCACAGGGTCAGTATTTGTCAACAACTCGTAATACTTTACTGAAATTATTTGTAACAGAATTGTGCTTTCATGATTTGTGGAAACAATTAGACATGAGTTAATATCATGCAAGTTTCAAATGAAAGTACAGTTTTTTTTAAATTAGTAATTCTTTATTTTTATTCATTTATATACAGTACTGTATATGCTGATAACCACAAGGAAACAAGAAAACATGAAGTTCCCAAGTGCTTTTGTGTAATTCACATCTTCAGGGGTCTGTACTCACCCCTGAAGATGTGAATTACACGAAAGCGCTTGGGAACTTCGTGTTTTCTTGTTTCCTTGAGGTTATCAGCATACCTTGATTTATATATATATATATATATATATATATATATATATATATATATATATATATATATATATATATATATATATATATATATATATATATATATATATATATATAATCCCTCGGTTAACGAGTGCTTCGGTTAACAAGATTTCGGTTAACGAGTTACCTTCCATAAGATTTTTAACTTCGGTTAACGAGCAATCCCTCTATTAACGGGTTTTTTACGAGCCGATCTCAACATGTTTTCGCTTGCATTTGGCGGTCCACCAGCTGTAGTATTACTCCGCCAATACAGTAATCGGTTCTAGGGCTTAAATTCCTTACTATTTTAGTAAATATCAAGAAGTTTATACTATTCAATAATTTTAGAAGTTTTATATTAATTTTTTTAGTCATTTTAACAATTATTGAACAAAATTGAAGTATAGGAAGCTAGTTTTTTGCCCGCCATACAGCCTGTCAGCACACCATACAGGTGTCTTTTCAGTGGAGGTAACATCTTGCTTGAGACTCTCTTCAACTAAATGCTTTTTTCTGTGTTTCCAAGCAAATTATTGGTCAATTTGAAATTTAATTTACATATTGACAATACCGTATATAATGCAGTGCAGTGTTGATTTAAAGAAAATAATCTTGAATTACACCAAGAGAACTCAAATTTTATGGGTGAAATGGCACCATGGGGTGACTTCTCTTCCACCCCAATGACTTCTCTTCTCCCTTCTCCTCCACCCCCATTCTAATTCCCATCATCATCATCATCATCCAGGAGCCTTCTACATACACACCTCAAAGTAAGTGTACTTTACTACCTTTTTTGTTGATTTTAGGCAATTTTCGGTGAGCTGGAACCAATTACCCAAATCTTCACCGAACACATCCATCACCCAACTCACCCATCACCCAACACACCCATCAACCAACTCATCCATAACCCAACTCACCCATCATCCAACTCACCCATCACCCAAAACACCCATCACACCCATCAATCAACTTCATCCATCGCCCAACTCATCCATCACCCAACACACCCATCAACCAACTTCATCCATCAGCCGACTCACCCATCACCCAACACACCCATGAACGTCCATCACCCAATACACCCATCAAACCTGTGAATGTTAAAAATCCGTGTACTTTTGCTGCCCCCCCCCTCTAAAAAACCCCTGACCCCCATGTCCTTATTTACCGTATATACCTGTGTGTAGTTCGACTTTTTAAGAACAAATTATTTGGCAAAAAATTGGGGGTCGACCTCTAAACGGGTAATAGTTTCGTTAGGTTGAAGAATATTTACCAGTAACTACCAGTAAACAATGGAAACAACGCACCACCAGCTGTGAGTGTCGGTACAGTTGCCAGGGCAGATCTCTTGCATCATCATGGCAAGCCCAAAGTAGCCAAATACATGGTATGGTAGCACAGGACGATGTAAAACATAAAGTATTAATTTTTTAAAGTTTATTTATAGATACTGTACGTAAATTTTTGTTCATTACATTTGAAACATCAATCTTTGTTAATTAAATGTGAAACAAAAGAAAACTACGATACCGTATTTTCATTAAAATATTACATCACAAGTATATTTTCCCTTAACTGTGACTAAATAAATATGGAAATGTAATATTTTGGCTGAAATGACGTACATATTACAGTGGAAAGTGGGATAAAATCATGACGAAAACAATGACTTTCGCTTTCTTTCGTTGTTCAAAAGATTTTACTGTAATCGCTTTTCGAATGGTTTTCAGTTAAAACACTGTTGTACCGTACTGTATTACGTAATACGTATGTCATTTCAGCAAAAATATTACACTTCCATATTCTCAGAAATAAATAGTAGTTTTGCTGAAATGTAATGTATTTCAATGTAAATTAGGATAAACTACATGAAAACAAAATACTTTACCTAACCTTCCGATGTTCAAGATATGTTACTCGTTTTTTTAATAGTTTTCGGTTAAAATACTGTTACAGTGACCCCTCGTTTAACGAACACCTCGGTTAACGTAATTTTGATTAACGAACTGCCTTCCATAAGGATCTTCAATTCGGTTAACGAAAAAAAATTTGGTTAACGAAGTTCTTACGAACCGACCTCAACATGTTTTCGCTTGCACTGACCAGGCAACCAGCTTTAGTATCAGTCCGCCAATACATTAATCGGTTCTAGGGCTTAAATTCCTTACTATTTTAGTAAATATCAAGAAGTTTATACTATTCAATAATTTTAAGTTTAATATTCAATTTTTTAGTCATTTTAACAATTATTGAACATAACTGAAGGTAAAGTGACTAGTTTAATGCGCGGCATCCAGCCTCTTAACACAGCAAACAGGAGTTAGTCTCTCTCTGTTTTCACTGGAGGTAACATCTTGCTTGAGACTTTCTTCAACTAAACGCTTTTTTTCTGTGTTTCCAAGCAAATTATTGGTCATTTTGAAATATATTTTACATATTGACAATATATAATGCAGTGCAGTGTTGAATTAAAGAAAATAATATTGAATTACACCAAGAGAGCTAAAATTTTATGGGTGAAATGGCGCCATGGGGTGACTTCTCTTCCACCCCAATGCCTTCTCTTTTTTCTTCTCCTCCACCCCGATTCTAAATCCCATCATCATCATCATCATCATCCAGGAGCCTTCTACATACACACCTCAAAGTAAGTGAACTTTTCTACCATTTTTGTTGAATTTAGGAAATTTTCGGTGAGCTGGAACCAATTACCCAAAAACCCATTGAAACAATGGTTTCGGTTAACGAACGACCTTCTGGAACGGATTGAGTTCGTTAACGGAGGGGTCAATGTATATAAGTGATATTCTATTCATACTGTGCTTGATATAGTACATTCATGGAAATGTAATATTTTTGCAATTACAATGCTGATGTCAACACAAGCGTGGTTACAGCGAGACTGACTGAGTGAGGGAGAGCTATGCGTGTGTGTGTGAGGTTGCGGGAGCTGGCGGTGTCCCGTGTTCGGTGCCGTGCGCAAGTTGAATGGTGCGCGATTTGAATGTACTTCAATAACTTCATTGTACAGAATATTCCTCCGGCGGGGCAATCCGCGTATTTAACCAGGTGGCGCGAACTATCACTGTATATTATATATTCATATATATATATATATATATATATATATATATATATATATATATATATATATATATATATATATATATATATATATATATATATATATATATATATATATATATATATATATATATATATATATATATATAGTCAACCTCACTTTACGCGGTTAATGTAACCCGGAGGGTCCCGCGTAAAGTGAGAAACGCGTAAAGTGAATAACATAACATATGGGATTAATTGAAATGGAGTCCGGGCCGATCCCCAAACTCCACTTTTTGACGACACACAACTATGTTGTAGTAAAAATATTATCTTAACTTTATGATGGTATGCACACACAATTAATAATTAAGAGAAATATCAATATTAGGTTTTTTAACACTTACATTAGTAGATAAGATGGCTGGGGCACACGGGGATGGGCGGTTGGTTCCGAGGCAGAGGGCAGATTATTGGCCCTCACCTGTATCAATTGTATCACTATCCACCACAGAGGCTTGCAGGGCCTCTTTGTCAAACCCCTCAAAGTCCATATAAGTCCATATCCTCACTATAATTATCACTATCACTGACTTGGGCTGGCTGTGGTGGGTGGCGGGTGCAGAACTAGGTAATGTTTTGATGATTGGGCGACCTTGTGCGCACCATGCTCGCGCCGCTTACACAACATGGCGGATGGCGGGAGGTTTGGATCCAAAAATGGCGCGGCTCGCCAGCCGCTCTCCGCGTAAAGGGGTACACGCACCGCGGAATGTGAGCATTCCTGTTTTGGCAGGGTACCGCGTAAACGTGGAAACGCGGAATGTGGGACCGCGTAAAGCGAAGGTTGACTGCATATATATATATATATATATATATATATATATATATATATATATTATACATATAGAAAATACTATATATATATATATATATATATATATATATATATATATATATATATATATATATATATATATATATATATATATATATATATATATATATATATATATATATATATATATATATATATATATATATATATATATATATATATACAGTTTATATAGTATATACTGAATATATAATGTGCAGTATATACACTGTATATATAATATACAGCTGCTCCCCGACTTACGACGGGGTTAGGGACTCAAATCCAGGTCGTAAGTCGAAAATGCAAAAAATAATGCATAGAAAATCTAAAATGAAATAAAGTACTGTACAGTAAAAGTAATCAATAATGAAGAATGGATACAGTGTTACTGTGCAGTTACCTTTAATGTAGTCAGCTGAATGCACACGGGGTCCCCATAATTTTCTAATTATACATGGAGACTACATTAACTGGATGAAGCAGAGGAGGAGATAAGGCTGGGTGGGTCATCAATGTCGCTTTCTTCAGACAGGTTTATGTACAGGGGAAACTTGCTGGTTGAAGGTATTGGATCATCTTTAGGGAGTGAAGAGGCAGCACTGGTGGGGCGTGAGGAGACAGCAATGGGGGACTTCTTAAAATGTATGTCCAATTTAGACTGCACAGTTTGCTTTTTCTTTTTATTATAAATCTTCCTGTAGCAAGCAAGTGCATCTTGGACCATTCTGTCAACTTTGGCAAAACACTCAACATTTTGATCCATTACGTTAAACATTTGCATCCCCTTATTAATTGTAGCAAATACCTCTGCCATTTGCTTCACTGAAAATTTTTTGTGGGGTGCAGGTTCTTCTTCTACATTTTGACTCTCTTCTTCCTCTGCATTTTTTTGTGCTTCCAGTTCAATAAAATCCTCGTTACTTAGCTCTCCTGCTACACTTTCAACCAACTGCTCAACATCTTCATTATCAATTTTTAACTCAAGCTGTTTACCCAACTCCACTATCTTGTTACTAATCTCAGAAATTACTACATCTTCATTAAATCCTCTGACTGTTTACATATCTTTTCAGGACTTTCTTCCATATTCCATTCATGCACTGACTTGTAACCTCATCCCATGCTGCACTAATGTTCTTTATACATTTCAAAATGTTGTAGTCCTTCCAAAACTCTCTGAGCATTTTCTCACCTTCAGTAGCAGCAACAGCCTGAGCGAAGGTCGTACGTAAATAATTCGCTTTAAAAGCAGCAATAGCACCTTGATCCATGGGTTAGATGATAGAGGTAGTGTTAGGTGGAATGTAGACTACCTTAACATCAGGGTGCATGTCGTCCAGGTGTGGTGGGTGTCCCGGAGCATTATCCAAAATTAACAAAATCTTGAATGCAATCCCTTGTTGCAGACAATACTCCTTGGCTCGTGGAATGAAACAAGTCATGAACCAATCCTCAAACAGTACTAGGGTCATCAATGCTTTCTTGTTACTTCGATAAAACACTGGCAGTGTGTGCTTGCTTGGGTTCTCTGAATGATATTTCATGAAGGGCTTTATCTTGAAACCAGCTACATTCCCTCCCTACAGAAGTGTAATTCGGTCCTTGAATCCTGGCATTGTTTTTGCCTCTTTGTGGATGTATGTCCGTTCAGGCATGCGCTTCCATAATAAGCCAGTTTCATCTGAAGGTTCCAAGTGTTCCCTGAAGAAAGCAGTGATGGGTAGGGAAACACCGGGTAACACTGAAGTCCATATATTTACGGATAGGAGAAATACAAGTGGTGACTTGCGTGTGCCATGCACGGCCCACAGAGTCAGACTGAGACTGCCTTGCTATATGGCAGCCTCGGGGCAATGTTGCCACATAACACGTGCAGTGATGCCACGTAGTTATATACATAGGTGCTACTCGGCACAGTAGCTTATATACAAGGTTGCTACTCGGCACAGTAGCTTAGATACATAACCTACATCATCCACATTAAATATTTGCTCAGGCAAATAATTTCCCTCCACAATGACACGATCTAGCTCCCCCTTAAGAGCTTCGGCAGCACCCACATCAGCACTTGCTGCCTCTCCACTCACCATTACACTATGCAAACTATAGCGGTTCTTAAACCTTTGGAACAACCCATGACTTGCTCTGAAGGTTTGGTCGCACTCATCTCCTGCCTGCTCCTTCAGGCTTTCGAAAAGGCTTCTTGCCTTAGCCTGTAGGGTTAGAAGGCTTAAGGGTACACGCTTTTGTATCTGATCTTCCCTCCACACCACAAGTAATTTTTCCATCTCATGAATAGGACCTTGTCTTTTCTTCGTTATTATAGTTCCCTTTATAGGTGCTGATCCTGTCACTACCTCATGAACACGTTCCTTGTCCTTCAAAATAGTAGATATGGTCGAGTGCGAGAAGCCTAGGTCGCGTGAAATGGTTGCTACTGTATTTCCATTTTCATACTGCATTATTATCTTCATTTTCATCTCAAAAGTAATTGACTGTCTCCTTTTCTTCTGAGCACCACCAGCACTCTCACTTCTACGCTTGCCAGTCATTCTAAAGTGAATTAGATACAAAAATAATGTCAGTACACAGTGCGATCACTATCGACAACAACGACAGCCAAACACCAACTGAGCGCTCTACGGCATGGGTGCTGTAGCCACGAGGCGACCCAGCCCACGCGACGTCTCGTACGGGACGGAAACGTTTCAGTCTAAAAAATACGCGCGTCATTTGAAAAAAAATTTGGTACCGACTGCGGCGGTTGCATGTGCGGGTGGTCGTACCGACTGAGGCAGGTCGTATGTGCGGGCGGTCGTAGGTCGAGTATGTCGTAAGTCGAGGAGTAGCTGTATATACTGTATAACAGCCACTCCTCGACTTACGACGGGGTTAGGTACCCAAATCCAGGTCGTAAGTCGAAAATGATAATATGTATATATATATATATATATATATATATATATATATATATATATATATATATATATATATATATATATATATATATATATATATATATATATATATATATATATATATATATATATATATATATATATATATATATATATATATATATATATATATATATATATATATATATATATATATATATATATATATATATATATATATATATATACACACACACACCTAGACCCCGACTTACGACTACGTGGACTTACGACCGTCGGGACTTACGACCGCCTCAGATTTTTTATTAAAAAAAAAAAAATTTCTTCAAATGACACGCATTTTCTATACCGAAACGTTTCCAGTTAATGTAGTCTCCATGTATAATTAGAAAATTATGGGGGCCCCATGTGCATTCAGCTGACTACATTAAAGGTTAAGTGCTCAGTCACACTGTATCCATTCCTTATTATTTATTACTTTCACTGTACTGTATCCATTCATCATTATTCATTACTTTTACTGTACTGTATTTCATTGTAGATTATTTATTTAAAAAAAATTATCTATGTCGGACTTACGGCCATGTCGAACTTACGACCTGGATTTGGGTCCCTAACCCCGTCGTAAGTCGGGGTCTATCTGTATATATATATATATATATATATATATATATATATATATATATATATATATATATATATATATATATATATATATTCTTTATTTTACAGACACTTCAAAACCAACAGTATCTTGGTGATATTAGCCAAGCTGTGCCTATATTTGGGCAGGTAGACTTTGGAACAACGCCACTACCAGCAGGGGTGACAAGATCTCACCTGCACACATTTACTGTATTATACAAGGAGCATTGTGAAACTATTTTGGAAGCTGTATATACTCTCCAGGTACTGTACTGTTAAGCCCTGAAGTTTTAGATTTAACAATATGAAAGGAAATTTGATAACATTTTCCTTAAACCTTATTTCAGAATTTTTCGGTACTATTACTAAGTCTTCTCTTTGTGCTTGACAGTTTTCAGGGGTGGAAAGATTATGGAGACGATTCTGGACGATAAACAATAACAACACTGTTACTAACGTGGCCAAATCATCATCTAGTGAAGTGTCTGATGATGATGATGGAGACTTGGCATCACTCTTACCGTCATCTGTCCTTCAGGTGAGGTTTGTCAAGAGGTTGTTTAGGAGGTGCTTCAGAATATTACAGCTCTGCATCTGAGATTAGTGTTTATGAATGTTACAATAATTATTTAGAATATTGCAACATTTATTTATTCGTACCTAAGGATACCCAAATTTGAGTAAAAGAAAGTATCATGACATTCTCTTTTAAATCTTGCCTTATCAGTTTTACAAAGTTAACAGCTTGTTATGCATTGTGTATATTTAATTATATACTTAACCTTTGTTATATATTCTGTATATGCTGTAGTAATTGTCACCAAGAAAATATTAGATAACTTTTAAGTTTCTCTGTTTCAGGCCCTGTTACGTGCTCCACCAATACTAGAGTTTATGCGCAATTTTGACTATCAGTTCTACCAGAACCTTGTGGAAGTGTTAATACCAGATGTGCTACGATCTATCCCCTCCAGCCTTACTCAAGCTATCAGAAACTTTGCCAAAAGCCTCGAGTCCTGGTTGTCAAGTGCAATGTTTGGCTGCCCATCAGAAGTAGTAAATATTAAGGTACTTATATAACAAGGGTTATGCATTACTAAGATTAGGATGAAAAGATGGTTTAAACAAAGATTTTGTAGGGCATAGCATTAAAAAAATTATGAGGCATCAGACGACTGATCTGCTAAATCAGAACTTAAGAATTGAAATTGCCGAAACAAAACAAATATAGTACAGTAGTACCCTGATTTACGCGGTCAATTGAACCCACAGGATATTGCGGAAAGTGAAAACCGCGTAAAGTGAACAACAGAACATATGGGATTAATTCCAATAGAGACTGGCCCGACCCCCAAACTCCACTTTTTGACGATACAAAACTATGTTGTAGTAAAAATATTATCTTAACTTTATGATGGTATGCACACACAATTAATATAGAAGAGGTTAGGTTAGGAAAAATTAAGGTTAGGTTCGGAAAAATAAAGGTTAGGTTTAACACTTACGTTAGTAGAAGAGATGGGTCGGCATACGGGGATGGAGGCTGGTTCCGAGGCAGAGGGCAGTAATGTAGAAGAGATGGGTCGGCATACGGGGATGGAGGCTGGTTCCGAGGCAGAGGGCAGATTACTGGCCCTCAGGTGAATCACCATCACTATCTGCCATAGTTGTCAGGGCCTCCCTGACAAATCCCTCAAAGTCACCTTCACTGTCACTGTCACTATCACTGGCTCGGGCTGGCTGTGGTGGGTTGCGGGCGAAGAACTCGGTAATGTTTTTTGACGGCTAGTGTTGATGTTGTCTTGATACACCTTGATGTACGGCTCCATAGCCTGCACCAGCCGGGTATGGATGACTTCATAGCTGTCATCGTCATGGTCGTTGGAAAGGAAGAGCTTCAATTTCTTTGCACACTCGATGGCACCCTTAACATTACTATGCATTAACTTGTGTTCTTCTGGGGTTGACGCACCACCTGCCTCTTCACTGACGTGATCATCTTCCAACATCTCGTTGGCAGTCATTTCAGAATTTCTGATCACCTCCAGGATGTCTTCGTTGGTGGTCTCGGAGAAGCCTTCAGCTGTAATACTGTGCGCAACTTCTCTTGCAAGGTCCAATGCCACTGTAACAGACTGAACCTCACCCATCACAGGTTGACTCCGCCTCTCACCTGGGATACCCTGCAACACATGCCTCCATGCGTGACGAATCGTAGCTACAGACAGCTGATCCCATGCCTCCACCAAGAAGTCCACAGCTTGTTTGACGTTAAATTTTTTCCAAAACTGTTTGACAAGAACTTCTTGATTCACCACCTGTTGTTTCTTGTCCTCGTCACTTTTGCTCTCGCTATCGGTGTCACCCAGCTTATGCAACTCATCCTTGGTGTTGGTACAGTCGTTCAGGAGCTTAAACTTCTTTGCAGAGTATACAGCTTTCACATTGCATATCAACTCCTGGTCCATGGGCTGGATTAATGCCGTAGTGTTGGGAGGAAGGAAGACCACTTTTACGTTGGGGTGACGATCCATAAGTAGTGGCGAGTGCCCTGTTGCGTTGTCAAGGAGCAACAGAATGTTGAATGGAACATTCTGTTGCTCGCAAAATTTCTTCACGTCGGGAACGAAACAGTCATCAAACCAGGAGAGTGACAGAGCAGAGAACATCCACGCCTTACGTGAGGTCAGTCAGTGGACATTAATCTTGCTCATGTCCACGTTCTTGTAGGCGTGCGGGCTGTGTGGATCACCGATAACTTGAGTTTACAGGTACCGGAGGCATTGGTGGTAAAGAGGACGGTGATGCGCTCCTTCTGCAACTTCCGGCCCCGAATCTTGCTGGCAGACTGGACAACGAAGGTCTTGGTAGGCAGCTTTTTCCAAAATAGACCGGATTCGTCCATGTTGAACACCTGGTCGTCGGTGTACTGTCCTTCCTCCATAACCTCACGTAAGAACGGAGGAAAATCTCTAGCCGCCACACGGTCAGCACTCGCTTCTTCACCACCAATGTTGATGTTGGTAATCTTGTTCCTCTTCTTAAACCTATGCAGCCAACCAGAGGAAGCATTGAAGGGTTTGGGCTCTGCAATTCCCATCTTACGTGACACTGCTGCGTACAGATCACGGGCGTAGTCTTGAACGGATCGCGTGTCCACCGCCATGTTGCGTCGCGCCTGACGAATCAAGTAACTCACCAGCAAATTTCCAACCTTTAGCAGCACCTTGTTCTGGCAATACTTGATCATTGAAGCACCTGCAGACTTTTTGATTCTCATGTGTTCTTTGATCTTGGCTGCATCCTTCTTAATAGTACGAATCGTAGATTCGTTGACTCCATGCTGGCGCGCGAGATCAGCTTGACGTGTTCCTTTCTCCAAATCTTGAATGATCTTGTATTTCACTTCGTAGCTTAGGGAACGTCGTGTCTTCTTTGGCTTAGGGCGGCTGGGTCCAGGTAAGGCAAGGTTTCTCTCTGGGGGCGGTGGTCCGGCGGAATCCATTTTACAGAACAATGGATGCACGTTTACACGGTGTGGCCTGGAGGGATGAAACTGATGCGGCTAGGTCAAGCATCGTCTTCCCTCCCTCCCGCGGGTGGACACGTCATATTACTTTAAACCAATCACAGCTAGCAGCGGAGGGAGGTAAGGATGCATGGCCCAATCACAGTCCGTTACGTCATATGACGTCACTGATAACGCAACAGAGACATCCACTGCGCAACCTTACCGCGCGACTTGCCCAAGCGGGAGAAGGCGGGAGGGTCGAATCTAAAAATAGCGTCGCGCCAGACACTCTGCGCGTATATGGGTAGATGCATCGCTTAAAGTGAAAGTCCGGTTCTGGCGAGGTACTGCGTAAATGCGAAATCGCGGAAAGTGAAACCGTGTAAAGCGGGGTATTACTGTACAGTATTCTTTTTTATTGTACTGCTAAATTGGAAACTAGGTTTTGTATTATGAAAGCATTTCATTCTTAAAGATTCTGATATGCTGTTAAGAAAGATGATTTCCACACTTCAAATAAATTCATAATGTATTTGAACCTCATTTACCTGTACAGCGAGTTCTGCTATAACGCGTGTTTTGACAACGCGAATTGGCTCTAACGCGATTTATGAATAGAGGAACGATATTTGTATAACGCGAACGCTTGTTTGCTGTAACGCGATTTTTGCTTACTATTTCTCCAATTTTGTGGTATTAACTGTGAATATGGTAAAGAAGAATATCTCCAAGAAGCGTTCTGGTGATCGCATTCCCGGTGATGATCATAAAAGAAAGGCTATAACCCTTGAAGAGAAGCTCGATGTTATCAACCTCAAAATCACCTGTCTCCCCCATCAAGTTATATTCATATTCTTTCAAGGTAAAGTGTTAAATTTACTGTATGATTTCATTATTAGATATGAATGTAACATTTATTTAGACTGTGCTAACCTTTGTGTTAGGCTAACTACTAAATTTTTTTCGATTTCGAGTAGTAATCTGCACCTAACCCTATTTTCTCCATAAGCCCTGTTATTTCTATTACGCGAATTTCTATAACACGATGTTTTACAAGAACACAACTAGCGCGTTATAGCAGAACTGACTGTACAGTATTTGTTCTATACACTGTGTAGTTTACTCATCTAAATTGTAAAAAGTGACAATATAAGTTTTCCCTGAACAGTGCTTCTGTTTGCATTAGTAGTGTACAGTAATCACACATAGGAGTTATTACAAATACATATTTATTTATTTAAAGCTTGTTATTGTAATTCAGGTAACAGCTGTGGCATCACTGGCTCAGACTCTACGGCGCTACACTTCATTAAATCATTTAGCTCAGGCTGCCAGGGCTGTGCTCCAAAACTCATCACAAATTTCTCAAATGTTGGCTGACCTCAATCGAGTGGACTTTCACAATGTCCAAGAACAAGTGAGTAAATATTAAATCTTTTTTACTTTTGACAATTATACTGCAGGTCAGAGATTTATCCATGGTGCAACAGGTCCAGTCTGTGTTAGACCAATATTTTATGTTGGTGAGAAATGAAATCTAGAAAACATTAGATTACAGTACAGTATATATCATATTTTTGGCAGGGTCATTAGGAGTATCATGGTTTAGGACACAAGCTCACTGTGCAATATATGGTTTGGTAACATTGCAACAACATCCCAATCTAATCTGCATCCAGACTCATTGAAATTCGTGGCTGGAGATTAAAACACTACCTGATCCAGACTTTCCCTGCAATACGTGGTCATACAGAATATCGAAATTAAGGAGGAAGCTCAATTTGCATGTACAGAAAACATCCTTCGTCTTTGCTGACTCAGTTGATGATAATTGTAGAATACAGTATTTGAAAATTTTTTAAATGTTTCCTCATAATACCTTAATAATGAAAATAAATTGAAGTTTAGCAATGACAGACTAAATGAATTTTGAGCCTGACTGGGAATTAAGCCTGTCACTCATTTTAACAGCATCATTATCTGTCCGAAAACTTAACACAGTAATGGCAGCCATAAGATGAAGGAGGAGGAAGATAAATGGACTGTCATAATGAAACAATCATCACTAAAATTTTATTTTTCCAGTAGAAAAGTGAGTACAGTATTGAGTGTTCTTCAGGATTCAAGTCAATGTCTTAAAAAAATTCCATATGTGCAGTTCATATCACAAGGTTCATAGCCCTCAGTACAGTGAGTTATATGAGGATGGTATGTAGAGAATCAGTGCAGATGGCAGCACCTTCCTTTGTCTCTCTTGAATTATATTTCTGTTACGTATAATTAAATGAGTTGATGAACATATGTGTAATGAAGCTTGCACAAGGCCTAAATCCTTCAACCTAAAAAAAAATCCAGGCTATATTTATGTCACTCATAATGATCATTTACTTTAAACCAAAGAGTATAAAAAAAATTGTTTTTTTACCTACATTTTCTTTATCAATAAATGTGATGAATAAGTAAATAACCATGTCAGGTATACATGCTACATATTTAATAACAAAAATCAGTAAATTCATTCATCTTTATATATGTCTAATGTAACTCATATGTACAGTAATACTAATAATTAACTGTGGTAGAAATATAATTAATGCGACCTCCCTACTCTTTATTATATTCTTTTTGTTTTTCTTTTTTTAAGAATACTGTAATTCCATAGCCGTGTAACAAGTAAAAGTTTTGTTTCCTTTTATTCTTCTCTCAAGGCTGAGTGTGAAGGTCTCATCATCCCTTTGTCTGGTGATTGTAGTTCAAGAACAAATACACACTCAGAACTACTGTACAGTTCATTTACTGTTGTCTTTCATTCATTCCTACTGCTGTTGTAGATGTGTTATACTTTGATATTACCCTCCACAACACAATTCAGATACAATACCTCTCTTCACACTTCACACAAGCCAGCATCTCTTTTCAGCAGTACATCTTTCCACAAAAACCACTTGGCTTCATACCATCCCATCATTCATGTGCAATTGTGTCTGTCCTCCTCACGTGTGCTTTACACACTCAAAATTTTGAGTTATCTTTAGTGTCCCATTCTCTCAGTATGTCCTCACCACACCTGAGTTTTGACTACTGTATGACACTTTGAGTAATATTTAGAAATGGAAAAGACTATTATTTTGTTTTAAAATATTGCATGTGTTCCCAAGTGGACGAAAAATTTCCGAAACATCTTTGTTATTACTAGATGACAATTTAGATTTTTTATTCAATGGTCCAAAGTACTGACTCTGATAAGTAAAAGTCCATTTCCTCTTTGATTACACACTCTTAAGGCATCTCAATATAAATTTGTATTGATCCTGTATGGTGATTTTGTAATTATTTTCTGGTCTGCTACAGAATTCCAAATAGTCAATCGTAAGAACATTCATTTCTATTTTGGTAAATTATTTGTTTCCAAGTTCCGCTCCTCTGCTTGGATTATGTCACTGAAAAATAGGTCCTTATTTTCTCTGGTTATGTTATGTAACACAACTGCCTCATTTATTTATAGTACAGTACATGCAGACAACAGTTGCTTTCACATGTCTAATAGCTAAAATAATTTCCATAGTTTTCCATTATTTGATTTAGTAATATGTCAAGCTTGCATTCTGAGTGAGTGTCAGGCCTGTATGGCCACTAGTATTTTAGGAAAGTTTCTCTTTTCATCATGTTGCTTTAGATAGGTGAAACTATTAGTGAGAAATACTGAAGAAAAAAGACATGGTTGTATCATTTCATAATAATGTTTGTCAGTAACCTCAGAAACCCCACCATTTTTTCACTCTCTTCTAGGCATCATGGGTGTGTCAGTGTGATGTTGGCTTGGTGGATCGGTTAGAAGAAGATTTTAAATCAACGCTTCAACAACAGAACAGCCTCGAGCAATGGGCAGAATGGTTGCAAGCTGTTGTTTCACAAGTACTTCGACCTCATGAAGGAAAAGTGGATTTCCCCAAACAAGCTCGACAATTCCTTTTGAAGTGGTCTTTTTACAGGTGAGTTTTGTGTGTGTGTGTGTGTGTGTCTGCATTGTAAACTTTTTAATATCTGGAATTTTTAGAATTGAAGCCATGCCTGATTTTCATAAGCATCAGTTTGTCAAGAAATTAATGATTCTTGACACTGTTAATACTACCAGTATACTGTACAGTATACTGTACTCTTTTTCAATAAGATTAACTTAATTTTTACTTAAATACTGTATATAGAAATGTATAAGATATTTTATATTTAAAAATATTTAGTACTGTAATATCTCAAATTTAATAGTAATCCATTAATTTGTTTCATTTATAATTGCATTGTTTTTCTAGTTCTATGGTGATTCGAGACCTCACCCTACGCAGTGCAGCTTCTTTTGGATCCTTTCATCTCATACGACTCTTATATGATGAATACATGTTCTACTTGGTAGAACATCGGGTAGCATCCTCTTTGGGTCTCACCCCTATTGCTGTCATATCTCAGGTTAGTAATACACTAATTTTAAGGTTCAATTTAAATAACACCTTTTTTCCACAGATCATCATTCCATTTTCTGTACTGTCTATATCCCATTATCTTCTAAAACATACATATGAAAAGAGGGAAATTTTGTTACAAGGATTTTAAGAAAATAAGATTTTGTTCTGGAGGGAGCTTAAGAGGGTAGAGTACCAAGAGAATAAGTGGCAGTGGCAGCTAAGAGTGAAAGAAGGGACATTTTACAGAGAAAGGGGTGAAATAAATGGGAAATGGTAAGGATATTTTGTACAAATAGTAAACATAACAGATGAAAAGAGAGAGAGAGGTGGAATTATCATGTTTATATGGGATAGATTGCACAATATGAGAGTAGAAGAGAGAATGTAATAAAGGAGGAGGGGGTGGGACTGGCTGTAAGTTCAAAATCATTAGGCACTTGGAGTGAATGGAATCAACATTGAAATTGTAATATTAAGGGATGGAACAGTGAAAGAATGGATGAAAAATTGTACAGGCTTTTTATGACTAAAGAAGGAGACCAGAGGATTGGCAGATAGCATGTATAAGTTTCCTGTATGAAGGTAAAACTGATATACTGTACTGTAATTGAATTTAGGAATTATAGAGGAATGAATCTTTTGAGTATACCAAGAAGTGATTGGTTGAGTTATAATGGAGAACATCGTACTTATAGCAAAAACAGAGAGTGTATTAGGGGAAATTCAGTATGGGTTTAGGGAAGAGGACATGTAGATCAAAATTTACAGTGAAAATTAGATTATGTCAAAGATGTGTTA
Source organism: Homarus americanus (assembly GCF_018991925.1). Taxonomy (NCBI): domain Eukaryota; kingdom Metazoa; phylum Arthropoda; class Malacostraca; order Decapoda; family Nephropidae; genus Homarus; species Homarus americanus. The sequence continues at coordinate 11,036,052 of NW_024737042.1, forward strand.
TGCCACTATGGTTGTTTGATATTATGGATTGGGGTAGTAAAAAGAGTGGATAGAGGTGCAAGTTTGGTGATTGAAGAAATGGGATGTGATTGGGCGATGAGTTAGTGGTTGTTTGCCGAATGTATTGCTCTAGTGGGCAGCTCTGAAAAAAATTTACGTGTTAGTGAGTGTGTTTAAAAGAATATATGAAAAAATTAGTATTTAATCAGAACAAAAGTGATGAATGCAATGATGGAAAGGAGACTCGGTGATTAAAGCAAGTACAGTATTTTAGATGCTTGTGAGTAGACGTGTCAGCAGAATAGACAATGAGTATTCATGGAAGGAAGGGTAAAATGTGCTGAGATAAATGAGAAATATGTGGAGAGAGAACAGTGTCAAAGGAGGCAAAAATGGGTTGTACAGTCGTGAACAAAGTCCTGTGGCCTCTTCTGCTGCTCCAAGAACCCTGAGATTTAGGCTTTTGAACCAGAAGCAATAATCACTGATGCATTAATCAGTCCATAAATGCTTCGGATTCACGAGTCTGAATCTCCGGGTTTGTGAAGCAACAGAAGATGCAATAGGACTTTACAGTCGGCCCTTAACATACGCGGGGGTTACGTAACAGAGATACCCGTGGATGTTAAAAATCGGCGTATTTTTACTGCCCCCAAAAAACCCTGGCCCCCCCATGTCCTTCTTTACCATATATACCTGTGTGTAGTTCAAGTTTTTTAGACCAAATTATTTGGCAAAAAATTGGGGGTCGACCTCTAAACGGGTAATAGTTCATGAGGTTGAAAAATATTTATCAGTAACTACCAGTAAACAATGGAAACGATACACCAACGCACCACCAGCTGTGAGTGTCGGTACAGTTGCCAGGGCAGATCTCATGCGTCATCATTGCAAGCCCAAAAGCCAAATCCATGGTATGGTAGCACAGGACGATGTAAAACATAAAGAATTCGTTTATTAAAGTTTATTTATAGATACTGTACATAAATTTTTGTTCATTACATTTGAAACATCAATCTTTGTTAATTAAATTTGAAACAAAAGAAAACTACGATACTGTATTTTCATTAAAATATTACATCACAAGTATATTTTACCTTAACTGTGACTGAATGAATATACGTATTCTCAGAAATAAATATGGAAATATAATATTTTTGCTGGAATGACATACATATTACAGTGGAAAGTGGGATAAAATCATGACGAAAACAATGACTTTCGCTTTCTTTCGTTATTCAAAAGATTTTACCGTAATCGCTTTTCGAATGGTTTTCAGTTAAAAAACTGTTGTACTCGTACTGTATTACAATAATATTCTATCCTATTATTAGCCTTATAATCCCACAACTGAAAACCATTCGAAAAACGATTACGGTAACATCTTTTGAACGAAAGAAAGCGAAAGTCATTGCTTTTGTCACTTTCCACTGTAATACGTACGTCATTTCAGCAAAATATTACATTTCCATATTCTCAGAAATAAATAGTAGTTTTGCTGAAACGTAATGCATTTCAATGTAAATTAGGTTAAACTACATGAAAACAAAAGACTTTACCTAACCTTCCGATGTTTTACTCGTTTTTTTAGTAGTTTTCGGTTAAAATACTCATATTAGTGATATTCTATTCACACTGTGCTTGATATAATACATTCACGGAAATGTAATATTTTTGCAACTACAATGTTGATGTCAACACAAGCGTGGTTACAGCGAGACTGACTGAGTGAGGGAGAGCTGTGCGTGTGTGTGTGAGGTTGCGGGAGCGGGAGGTGTCCTGTGTGAGGTGCCGCATGCGAGTTGAATGGCGCGCGATTTGAATGTACTTCAATTACTTCAATGTACAGAATATTCCTCCGGCGGGGCAATCCGCGTATTTGCAAATCCGTGTATGCTAAACCCGCGTATGTTAAGGGCCGACTGTAATTGCAAATTTACTTGGGAATAGTCAATGTCTCCATAAACGTGAATTATAATAAAGCTTGGTATTTTTGAAATGTTAACCCTAGAATTTATATGCATTATTCTTTTTAGGGCTTAGGAGGCAACAAGACAGATTCCAGCAACTATTTGGCTTACAACGGTGACAGCACAGCCAATCACAGGTCCGAGGATGGCATTCTCCCAGCATTCAAGCGGCTTAAATATGAAACTACGTAATTGTCTCAATAATAACAGATTAATATCAGATTAATATGAGTGCTAATTGTAGTATTGTTGTCATATACGTCAGTTTTTCATGTATATTTTTGAATGAAGGTAATGTAATCAAAATTGTAGAAGACTGATATATCTTGTACATTATATATTCTATATAAGTACTTTATTATAAACACTGAATTATAGAACATGCCAATGCAAATAATAAACACAAAATGTATGTTAAAGGAAAATGGGGAATACACAGATCAGATTATAATGTGTATCTAGTCAGTATTACTGAATGTGGCAACATTTCCCATTAATGTTTCCAATTCCTGATATTAAAATGAGAACCATAGAAACAAACTGTATGTATTGGATACAATAACCATTTACTACAAAACTTAACTGTACTTAAGATAATGTGAATGCCAAATTGATCCAGAAAAATAGCAAATGCTCTAGTCATAGGCAGTATGAAAATTTTTAGCACTTAGACAACATTGTTAATGAGCTATTTTCAATAAATTAAAAAACAAAGTTTACTCAAGGAAAGTGATTTCAAATGCAGTATGACTACATTGGGTCCATAATACGTATCGATATATATTTATATTAAAACATTCTTTGTGCCAGGAAATTTTAGTACTAAAGTGGGAATTGGGATAAAACCGAGGTACTATAGTCTGTTGTTACTAAAGTTTTGACACACGAGTAACAGGACTTGAAACATTTGAGTGCTTTTATATAGGTATGTCAATAGTATCCTGCACACCAGGGAAGTTTTTCTGTTAGTTGTTTCAGAGATGTTGTGCATTTCTATTTTTATACAAAAGGAACAACTGATACACAGTGGGATGGTGCTGGTGGCCATTACTGTTAGTTTTCTCTAAACCAGATTAGGGCTAAGATGCAACACTTGCCTGTAGGTGAACGCAGCTCACGTCTTAAAGGAATTGGGTATGCCAGCCTTTGTTCTAGGTTAGATCGTGACAAGTCAGTTAATACTGATGTTTGCCATGTCCATGAAATGAGTTTTGGTGATGCAAGAATAATATGACGATCTGTAGGGATGAAGTGTTAAGACTTAATAGATGGATGTGTTGTGTCTGCCTACCCTGAAACTGAACCCTCCGAGCCAAACCTCTCCTGCGGGTAAACTGGACAGCAGGAAGGACATGGCCCGCTCACCAGGCAAACTGGCATTCTTCCTGTGTGTTGTTGCTTTGCTCAATGTCTCCATCCAGTGTGTAAGTCTTTGGAGGAAGTGCAGCAGGACCCCTCCTGGGCTCAGTTTGGAAATGAGTACTGTAATACTTTTTTCTTTTTATTTTACTATCTAGTGACGGATTGAGATAAAAGTATAGTTGAAACTTTAGTAAGGTTATGTACACTGTATCGGATGTGCTGGAAGAATGTGTACTAGACAGTATTATAGCCATGTGGTTTGTAGCTTGGTGGCTAGGACAGGACAAGAGACACTTGTGTGCATCAGGGCACTGATGACTACCCCATTTATATGGGTGTATCTGTGTGTTGTGTAGCACCGCGTGGCTTCCAAAGTCCCATGGTCTGTCCTTGCCTGTCAGAGTAAGGTGCCATTTTCATTATTTGCAGTGGATATTTTGGGGTAATATCTTGGGTGTTACTCATCATTTTTATGTGGGGACGTGATAGTAAATTTACACTTCATATCAACTGTTGTTTCTATTTAATATAATTCCATATAAAATATTTTTTGACCATAGTAGATAATGGCCTTGAATAGAGTCTATACTTAAATTTGATCACTGCTGGAACTCTTTCTCTCTGTCTAGTAAAATTTACATAGTTGTCATCATTATACTGTATACACATAAAAAAAATTTTCTTCTAGAAATATCCTGGCACTGATAGGTCCATCCACAGTTGTAATGATGATTAATGCCCACTGAAAGTACTTCTGTGTTGAATGTGATACTCTGTCGTAGGTTTGCCAAGCCTTTTGTTGATATATAAACTGTCTCAGATGATAAGGTCTGTGGACCAAGATTATAGATGTTTTTGTGTGCCTACTTCTGAAAATTACTCAACTTACAGCTAAGTCAACTACAGCTTGCCAATTAACACGTGTGATCATAAAACTGTACTCCCAACAAGTTGTCTGTGTGCCTGTCTCCTCTGCACTGTTTGATACCCACGAGTGACTTGCTGGTACAAATATTATTCATAATCAAGTTCACAACCAACAAGTGGTCACAATTTGCTTTTGGTATGATAATGTTAAGTAGTATACAGTATGTATTGATTGATTATTTGTAATGATTTATAAGTGTGTGTAGGGATTTGACGAATACATTATCAGTCACATTCGGCTTCCTTATTGACCCTGAGAAGCACATGGTTGACGTGTCATCCCTACATACATTGTACTTTATTTAAAGACTGATTAATTTGTGGTCAGTCAATGACAATGATCCTATCAATTGTTCCATGTATATGTTCGGTAATTCTGTAATTTGTGTTAGTGTGGTGCAAAGTTGCAAGTTGTGATAATCACAATACAATATAATTTTAAGGCCATGTATCTCTTTATTTCACCATCGATGAGGATTATTTAAAACAAGTTCTACATGTATTTAAGTGTTTCGGTTGTCAGTTTTACTCATTACTTTTCTAGTTTTTTAAGTTATTTGTCATGAAGTGCAACTTTGCTTCATCCTTATTTATGTTCAGTGTGACAGGCAAAAAACAGGATTAATAATAATATCAACACCAGGATGAGAACATGGATGTCACATTGGTAATGGTCATGGCAAATAAAATATGTTACACCACAAAAATATTTTATGGAAAGGAAAAGGAACTTGTATTTAGGTTACTTTAAAAGTTTCACAAGCCATTTATAGCCATTGCCAGGGAGGTGACTCCAATTGACCCTGTTGTGTTGCTGACTCATGTTTCAATGTAGTTCAGAATGAGTAAAAGATAATATGTTTTGTATGTTTGTTTTGTATAATGTATGATTAAACAAGGAAATATTTTATATTTTACTTATTTTTCCTAATTACTCGAATGATCTTTATGCGAAAATTCTCTTCTTACACTTTATTCCACTTTACGAAAGTGATTCTCGCTTATCCGAAAGATGATCCAATCGAAAATTCAAATCATGTGCGCCCAGGCAGCCATCTTGAACAGTTGCACAGAAATGTATTCGTTGCTCACTGAGTGAGTCAACTTCTTCTTGCCCACCATTTGCAGTGTGTTTGGCATGTGTACAGTGCTTTCTCTTTCTCCATATTTATTCATGGCATCTGTATGTTTATCTGGGTGTCTTTACAGTATTCAAACCCATAAATCTCTCAGTCTTCTAACAGTACAACAGTACAGCATTCCATTTGATAATGTTACCATGTACAAGATCTGTCCAAAAAGAAACCAAACTTTTTAAATAGCGCGCCAACGAGCCGGCGCAGCGTGCTTGCTATGGGAGCACTGTGTAGCGGTGACCTTGACCTGTAGTCTAACACAGCTGCATCACGCCATCTCAATTAGTCATCCAGCTACATACGCTAGAGTGAATGTGTGTTTAGTGCACTTGGCGATTTGTTGCAAGTTGAACAATGAAGGATCTTGAAGAGCAACGTGTTTGCGTGAAATTCTGTTTTAAATTGGGAAAAACTTTTAAGGGGAAGAACATCCACCGAAGACGATCCCAAATCTGGACGTCAGAGTCGCTCAAATGTGGAGGTGATGTTGATCGTCTTTTTTGATTGGAAGGGCATCGTTCATCATGAGTTTGTTCCACATGGTCAGACAGTCAATAAAGAGTTTTACTTGCAGGTCCTGAAGTATTTGAGAGAGGCAGTGTAAAGGAAGAGGCCTGAGGCGTGGACAAACAGGACCTGGATGCTGCACCATGACAATGCACCTGCTCACGCGTTGCTCCTTATCCGTGACTTTTTGGCGAAGCACGAGACGACTATCATCTCCCAGCCGCCCTACTCTCTGGATTTGGGCCCTGCAGACTTTTCTTTGTCCCCAAAGTTGAAATTCACCCTGAAAGGTCGCCGATAGAAGAGATAGAAGAAAATTCGCTACGAGACCTGCGCACCATCCCTCAAAACATGTTCCAGAACGAAAAAATGTTGGGAGCGGTGTATCAACAGTGGAGGGGAGTACTTTGAAGGAGACAAGTCTGATTAAGTTGTAAGTAAAGCAATAATTTATTTGTTTTTTTAAAGTTGGGTTTCTTTTTGGACAGACCTCGTATATATTGTAATATTTGACCTCTTGACATATATTTTTTATAAAATGTCTGTGCAGACGCACTTTGTCTAACTGTTATGAAGTGTGTCTCGAGTATTGTTTCAATTATATTCCTTTTTATGAAACAAATTCAAATGATACTTATGGTAATTGTTTCGAGAGCAATATTTTCCAGATTCTAGTTAAATGTGTTGCCATGGGTGACATATTTAGAGCCACTTCAGTGTTTTCATAAGTAAAATTATTTATCTCTTTTCCTTTTAAAATGATCATGTACAGTCGCAGACAAAAATCACCCACCCACTTGGAGGTCAGACTGAGTCACATGAATGAATCTCCAAATTGACTTACCCTGACTGTTTTATGGTGCATGTGTTCTGTTTTTATTTTATTTGGGGTTAATACTGCTTCAATTTAGGAGGGAGGGAATGAACTTTTGTTCATGACTGTACAATACATGTACAGTAGTTGCATCTGCTGTGTTTTCATGTACAGTCGCTTCAATTCCTGTTGTCTCGGTAAGGTTGTCAAAATCCTTTGCCCGTTGCGTCATATTTTCTCAACACAATTTTGTAAAGAAAATTTTTTGAGCGACTGTACATGTACAGCATTCTAGATAAATCATCCATAAAAATTTATTGGAGGAAGGTCAGAGTAAGCTTTTGTTTACTACACAGTATAGCTCTGCTTATCCTTTAAGAATTCTGGAGCTGCCTTAGCAATGGGTGTGTGTGTGTTTGTGGTTTCTTAATCCCACCAATCAACAAGGAACTGAAGTGTAACAACCCTCAGAAGGGCCTTGTCCACCTTTTGTCAAATCAATTCCTTCTATTTGAGTCAGGTACCAGTAAAACCTTGACTGATTAAGAAGAAGAAATAAAGGAAATACATGAGAGGGAAGATGACTAGTTACATATACAGTATAGCCTAGCATGTATATTCACTTCCCTCCTTCCCCAAATGCCTGATTGTGTTGAAGCTGTAGTCATGGTAACGCTTGGCCAGCCTCCCAACAGCTTGATCAATACTTATGGCCCAGGTCAATACCTCTGCTGGTGAATATCCCCACTAACAAAGGGAGAGGAAGAGCTCAAGTGACGTTAGCAACTACCGTAGGGATTTTGTTCCAGGTGGCCTCATTATGCAGGGTACATGCAAAGTCCAGTTACTTATCAATCATGTTCTGACTTTTTTTTCTGTTACAGGTATGAGACTGTTGTTCCTGTGATAATAAAAGCAGGGGCAGATCCAGGGAGGGGGTCCTGGGGGTCCAGACTGCTCCCCCCTTTTCATCAGCTAAATTCCAATACTTTTTATTTAATGCAGTATTGTACTCAGGCAGTCTTTGCTTAGTAAAAAGTACAATCACTATTGACCTCAGAATATCTACAAATATGTAGTGCACATGACCTCAAAATGCCCATGATATTGGTCAGATTTCAAAAAATTTCCCTAAGACCCCCCAGCTGGGTGGCTTGCTATGCTCACCATGTTCCCCTCACCCACTTCTTGGACCCCACCCTTTTGATATTCCTGGATACGCCTTGTTAAGTCTAGTAATGATGGTGCTCATACAGAACTGACATAATTGAAACAAGTCTGTTTTTAATGGATATGATACTTCTATTTAAGACAAAAACACTTGTGTGTACAGTTTCCATTTACAACTCTTGTGATTGTTGTTTTTATTTATAGTCCTTTGGGTGTGGGTTATATTATATACACACCTTAGACATTAATGGGCTAATTTTTATGTTCTTTCATAACGTTCAGCATTTATGAGTCACAGGTTATACCAAGAACTTCACATAACTCAGCAAAGAACATTTAGTAAATGTCCCTTATCATAACTGCCTCACCTTTAATGAGTCAACCAATAGCAAGAGAACGTGGTTTGTGATTTTGAGTGATTGAATGTCAAATACTGTAAACAAAAAATCTGGTTTTGCAGTTTCTTTAAATTTAAGATGGAGTTTGGCATAAAACACATAACAAAAGGCTAGTAGGTTAGACCAAGGTGTGTATAGGTTCCTACACTGTATAGGCCTTGGATTAGACAAGGGCTTTATTTTCTTAGCTGAACATAATAATGGGATGCTATAAAATTTATAGTATAAGTAACAGAAACAACTCGGTCGAAACGGTAACCTAACCTTGTATCATTTACCGTATCTACGCAAAAGAATAACAAAGCGGGGTATATGGTATAGATGTCTGTATAAACAAAATTAGAAAAACTACAGATATTATGTTATACTGTATGTGTGCACACCGAGTTCCAGAGTTACAATGTATGAGGAATCACTTAAAAATAACGGGACGCAGGTACAGGATTTTGTATCTTGTGGCTCCTACTCTGGGTCCATACCAGCTGTAGACTTGTTTAACACCTAGATCTGTACCTATATTGATTTTACGGTATTATTGCATTTTCACACCCCACATTCCTACCCGTAATATATTATCACATTCGAATAAGACGTCTAATATAAGATAATTTTCATCTATTACATTACCGTCGCAAATGTATAATAATGGAGATAGCGTATCCAAAATTTTCTCTATTTTCTTCCATTCATCTTCCGCCATTATCGCCTACCTCACCTCCCACAATACGTGTCTCCTTCATAAATTATCATTCACATGTGTTCCTGTACACGTCACGCGGCCAATCAAAAGCGTTTTTTGGGGGGGGCAACCAATTAAAATGATTTGTGGTTTAATTTGCGGTATTTTTTGCCCAATCAAATTCGATTTTTATTTTGGGTCTCATATTTCCAATTTCAAATTCATTTCCGACCATGGAAGTCTGCGATGGGTGTCACTTCAATTATATGGAGCGATTGCGAGTTTTGGGGAAAAAACGAAGAAACTATAGCATTTTTTCGATCTCAAGGTGTTCTCCCGACCTCAGTAAAGTGTCCTAAGTGCAAGAACTTATGTAAATATCGTCAAGACCAACATATGTGGCATTGTGGTAACTCATCCCTTATCCCAAAGACAAAGAAGAGATGGCCAATAAGGTAAGAAATAAGTGATTCCATCATATGGTGAGAGTCAGTTAGGTTAGGTTTGGTTTATGTTTTTCTAGTGTCTTTTTGTGTATTTTGTATTCGTTTAGCCATTATTTCTTTCGGAAAATGACCCACAAAAAAAATCGATAAAAAAACCCGGCCAATTTCCGACGGAAATGAAGGTCATAATCGGCATAAACACACATAAATACACTCGAAAAATATATTTTTGACTTTCCAACAGAGTTGGGTGCGCTTATGCAAATTTACCGATTTTACTCTCAAGCTTTCAAGTTCTGCCTTTTTAGGGAATATTCTTAACACATGACAGTAATATTGTCGAGTTTCGTAGGTGTGAGAAACTTTTAATTCCAGAAAGTTTATGCTCTTATTATTTTAAAAGAAACGCTCTTATGCTGTTTTTCGGTTATTAAGGATGGACTGGCTAGTAAGCAGACCCTGTGCCATACTAATACCAATATTCATCAATACACTACAGATGCAATTAATGTACAGTTAATAGAAATTGAGAATTACAGTACAGAACAGCAGTTACCCTGTGACAAGTGGGACCTAGAGTCAACCTAGTGGGACCCAACAATTTCGTCAAACACAGGGCGTTTAAAGCAAGTGGCTACATTTCCGTCAATCGAGCTTCAACACTGGAGACTGGAGTGTCTTGAGTTTAGGGAGGGTCTTATTAATGGAGCCCTAACATGGACATCCCTTAGTTTTTACAGTCCTGGCAGTCGCCACTTCCCTCAAGCAAACTGAAAGGGGCCAAGTGCTAAGTTAATTATCTACCGATACTTTGGAGACCAATGACGGGAATTTAACATTGTTTTTTTTTAACGCCTAGAACATATAATAAATACATAGAAAATACTTAGTTGATGAATACACAAACAGTATCAGTCGTAGCTCGCGGTTATTTTAAATTTAGCCAACAGAAACTTGGTAAATTTCTTTAAAACGTTGTGGGGTACGAGATGTTGGTTCACACTCAGGATGGGATGGAGAAAGGAAACTCACAATGTGCTCTCTGTGTACATATTGTATTGGATGTACAATGCAGCTTGGTGCTGGGAAGTGGCAGCGTGGTTACAAGCGTTGAGTAGAGAGAGCTGGTTGGTGAGGGTGCTCAGAGGACTAGCTTGTGGGTCGCCATGGTCGCTGGCGGGAGCGAGGGCCGCCAGGCAGTAGGAGGTGTTGCTTGCTGGTTGGTGTAGGTTGAAAGAGGTAGGTCATCACGAGGTCAGGTCTTATATAGCGGAGGTAGGCGTGGCTTAATAGTTGACCTCCGTGATGTATGGCGGCGCTGGTTGACCTAGACCACGAGGCATACACTGGGGAATTCGCGGGGTCGGCTAGCCAGCGACAAACAGCGTTTGTAGGGGAGGAATCCACTACAACGTAATCAATGCAAGAGACAAGCTGCAAAGGGATTCCCTCACTATACTCGCGAAATGCGCGATATCCCTTTCATTAAAGCAGTCTAGCAGCACTGGACTTGGCTCCTGTACCTTCTCCACATTATCAATATGAATATATGATTGCAATGTAGTGATTTCTCCCCTACAAACGCTGTTTGTCGCTGAGTAGCCGACCCCGCGAATTCCCCAGTGTATGCCTCGTGGTCTAGGTCAACCAGCGCCGCCATACATCACGGAGGTCAACTATTAAGCCACGCCTACCTCCGCTATATAAGACCTGACCTCGTGGTGACCTATCTCTTCTAGCTACAGCCGCAGCAAGCAACACCACCTCCTCCGCCGCTGCCTGGCGACCCACAAGCTGGTCCTCCTCTGAGCATCCTCACCAACCAGCTCTCTCTACATCACGCTTGTAACCACTCTGCCACTTCCCAGCACCAAGCTGCATTGTACATCCAATACAACATGTATACAGAGAGCACATTGTGAGTTTCATTTCTCCATCCCAACCTGAGTGTGAACCCAAACATAACGTACCCCACAGCAACTTAGCAAGGCATTTTTCATGCCGTGTATGGTGCCTAAATTTTTGTTCAGATAAGATGCATCACATGTCTGCTTCATTCAACAATGGTGGAACAAGTAAACAACTGCCACACCGTAACCCTTCGTCTTTTGACTTCATATTACGAGATATTACCGGAGAAAATATTGTGGAGAAAGTGTTTAGCTTAGGGCTGTCGCCGGTCGGTGTCCCTGGCGGAATAGTCTATCCTGTATCTTGCTGTAGTCATGCATATAACATTGTTTCACCCTATTCACAATTAATTCCTTTAACCGTTAAATGACAGCTAATCGATTTGCTTTAACAAAACCACTATAATTATATTGTGATTATAACAATCAATTCTGTGTTTACACATAAAGCTAAACACTATGATCATCGTTGATACAGCCACACCAATTTAAAACAAAACGAAAAAGGTCGGAAAACTTAAGTGTGGGTTGAAGGTCGCCGCCTCAACCACGTGGACGGCGACTGCTTTTTTAACTGTTCGTTTGATAGCATTTGTCGATAACTACAGTATTTAATATTTTTTTCTTAATACGTTCATTTATAATGAAATATTCTAAACAAATATATATTTTAGTCAGATGTTAGTAACTTTAATCATAATATAAATTATATTGATTCTATTACGCGATAACTGAGAAAATTGGTAATTGAAGTAGTATAAACGGACACGGGGTGGAGGCGTGGCAAGTGAGTGTGAGCCGGCTGGCGGTTAACTTGTAGTCACCAAATTCTCTTCTAAGGATCATCGTGGTAGTACTAGTTGTCATTTGTGTTGATCCTGCCTTTACATCACCATGGCGTCATCTGCTAAGCTTGGTGAGACTTTTATCAGATTCTTTATTTTTTATTAACCCTGCTCGACGGTATAATAGTTTTGTGAAACTGTACACAGTGGTGCCCGTGACGGGTTGGTGTACCTAGAGCTTGTTAATGAACATATTGGCAGGGGAATAGCTCAATAGATGTGTGTTTGTAAGATATTTATGTATAGTGTAATAATTATGATAAACAGGCAATTTATGTGAACAGTACTATCACCAGTTGGAGTCCGACTTCGTTATTTTTTTCAATATAATAAGTTTTAAAAGGCGACAACTTTTTATTTAAATTTTAAGTATTTTTAGTTTTCTAGATTTCTCTTATGTACTATCATAAATCACCAGTGGTGTAGGGCATGAAGGATGAGGAAATTGCGGGGTAAAACAAGGTGAACGACTGATCATATGGCACTAAAATTATTTACTGTCACTGCGTCGTCTGTTTGTTGATTTTCTTTATTTTTGCTGTACTTATTGTTTTGGTGATTTTAAGTAAATTAAAGGAATCGACGACTTTCTATTATAATTTTAAATATTTTTTAGGAATTTTTATCTTTACTTTATACCGCTTCACAACTCTCCTCCCGGCGCCATTTTTGTTGTTTACCTTGCTGAATTCTTTGAAAAAGAGACGTTTCTTAAAGATGGTGAACGCTTCCACGATTTCCTCCTCGCCATTGCTGATGTATATCGACATTGATATTAAGGCAAGTTGTTTTAACACCTAAATTAACACGATAATGCATAGACCCTAATAGAATAGATTTTTTTTTACTGCCCCCGAGGGGGCTAGTTTCTGGGCACCCCCTTGCATTCTGTGCAAGGTGGAGCACAGAAGCGTTTACAGTGCTCATCTGGGAAGCATGCGGAGTGCATGCTTACCTTTATGACTCGTGCATTAAGGGCGTAAAAGCCTGAAGGGTCATGGGTTTTGTCAGCAAGTTACTTAGTGACAGAATGAGTGGGGAATTCTCAGTATAATTTGTTTATGGCAAAGTGTGGCAGGTCCCTAATAATGTCAAGTGCCAGGCCTGTCACTAGGAGGAGGGGATATCTGGTCAGGGAAGGAAGAGGTGTTGGTAACGGCTGGGAACCTGTAGGAGGTCGTCATAGGGCAAGTGAGGATGTAGTGAGAGGGTGTGAGAGTCGGTTGACCACAAAGTTTACAAACTGCGGCCAAACTCAGGGTTGCCAATATACTAGGCGTGGCGAAGTACAGTGGGGGGTGGAGGTGATATGGTGTAGTGGGACAGGTACAGTAGGGGTGGAGGGTGGCACATAGGTAGACACGGCAGCCTTCGGGGAGGCTTTTCCCCTGGGACAGACGGGCGATTGGGGCCAATCGCATTGCCGTGAGTCAGCATTGTGCAGGCCACCACAGTTGCACCAGCTGGGATCAACTACATAGCCCACACCAACCCTATTAAGGTGGTCATTGATTTTCTGGGCACAGGCGGCAGAGTTATGGCTGTGAACAGAAGCGACATCTGGGACGATCACGTCGGCAGTGAAGGTGTGACCCCAATGAGAACAGAAAACAAAATGCAGGCCCGGGGTGATAGTTCTGTGTACAGTGGAGGGAGGAGTGGGTGGGCTTCCACAGTGGTTGGGCTTCCACAGTGGTTGGGCATTCCCTTCCCTTCCACTTGACAATGACAGCAGCTTGTGGAGTCTTCCCCCGGTAATGTCGACATATACTGAATATACTAGAATTAAAATCACGCGCGTCTTCGATGTTAGCGTATAGGGGGAAACGTTTCACTAGAAAGTGGCAACATTCAGCAGCGTCTACGGGGGGGGGGGGGCATCAGGACAACCCCGTTAAAGCCAACAGTACGAAGTGTTTCATAGACCTCAGGAGTCTGACACTTGATAAAGTTCTGGTTCTTACCTTGTCGGAATTGAATGTTGAGACCGTGCTGTCTGCAGCACTTCATCCAATTAAAGCATTCCTCTACAGTTTTCAGTGAGTCCTTGGGGAAGTGTAGATTAAGCTTATGGTTGGCAGAGGGCAGGGTGATAGGGTCCGTGGCATTAGTGTTTCCACTCTGGCTAGTGTTTCCCATAGAAAAATTACCGTCACTGTCATAATCACTGGGGTCTGACTCTTGAAGGGTGCTGGATTCAGTATGACCAGGTGAGTTGGCGTTGGCATCCGTATCAGAGATGTCTGCGTCCAAGAGAGAGCCTCTTCTGGGACGTTTTGTCGACCCCCATTCTGGCAAAAACTTGCTTGCTGAGAGGGGACCTTTGTGGGACGATCGGGAAGTCGAGAGCACCTATGGGCACGTCTGTCCTCTTATGTGGTCACGCCACGACTAATAGAATCTGACCTAAACCCAACTTGTTGGGGTTATTAGGTCAGGTTCTATGCATTGTCGTTTCCACTTGTGTATAATATATTAGTGTAGAAAAAAAATCGACAAATTCGGACCATTCCTTCTGGTGGTAACCCTTTTCTACACCTTTACAAAAAAAAATAGTAAAATTACATCATGACGCTTCAATCAAAGTAATTTAATTAGACTGGCTTCACCAAAGTTGCTTTCATTGGTATCAGTTGTCAAAAATAAGTACTTGTTTAATATGGCGGGGGCTCTGGGGAGCTGAGCACCCCTGCTAAGAAGTTGGGTAAATAAAGGGGGGGGAGTTCCCAGTTAGGTCAGGCCATTTGCAAGGGAAACGTCATGGAAGTGTCTTAAAATAGTCTAAACTACTGATTCCAATCGTAAAATTCCCAAGATATCTCGGATGATCAAAGCAAAGACAACTCTATTATGTTCTAGTACATGTCTCTTTTAAAACACTTAATATAATAAGAACATCAGGAAAAAAATGAACGAAATCGAACATCAACAACAACTTCAGGTGGTAGCGGTGTTCTCATAATTACCAATCAGCAGAAAATGAGGTGGTGATGCAAGAGACGTTGGTAGGAGGTACCACAAGTTGCATGTTATGGTCTCTAGATCTTTACCGGGAAAGGTTGTCCATGCTTCTGTTCTTTCCTTTACACTGCGAAGAAAGGCCGAAGTTCATAGGTTATGCTCATTATATACATGCTTAGTTTGTGCACAATTTTTACGTGCATAATTTACAGGGTTTATAGGCTTCATACCGAGTTCTTTCCACCAAGAGGGAGTCTACCTCTTCTCTTCAGTTATCTCAAGGAGGGGAATATTTGAAACTTAGTGAAATTTAAAATAGTATAACGTAAAACTGCAGTATTGTCAGTGGATGACTTGATAAAATTAACGACCTTACGGCATGTTTCCATAACTTAGTTAAACATTAAGTATTTCCATAATCTAGTTGGACTAAAAAATATCTACAATGAGTTGGTTTACAGATAATGTCATTCTGAAACCAGGCAAGCACATTGACAAACGCCTGCCCACCCCGTCCTTAAGAACGAATTTATTATTCTTACCAGAATGATTTAGAATAGTTTTGGTACAAAGATTTTTTGGAAAAGCCGAAAATTGTCGTATTAAGGAGGTAGGGGAGCTGAGGTGCAACCTCACCCTCCTCGAATGCTGCCTTACCGTATTCTTCTGGAGAAAGTGGAGGGTTAACTGCACAGCTTCTCATTTGGAAGTGTTTAAATGGCTGTTTAGGTCGGAAATTAAACCCTTGGGAATGATTAATTTTAAGACCACGAACCTTTTTTTTTATGTTAAAGGGTTTCGGAGATCCATATAAATTTGCTAGGGAAGGAAAAATTGCCGTATCTCCACAATCTTCACTCCCTCTTCGCCCTGGCTAATACCAACAAACGTCAAAGTTAGCGATTGTAGCATCGCTCACTCGTTAACCAAGTTAGTGATACATACAAAAATACAGTACTCTACCCCCATTCACTTGTAAAGCAGGTAGAACGTTATCACATTGATCGTAATAGCTATCAATGGTTCTGTCTTGCTAAGATAACAATCGGTATTTAAAGTTATCGGAAAAACCTTAGGTATTTAAACACTTTCATATGGTTTGAAGTATTAGTATGCTAATCTCATTAACCCTGTGAAGGTTATCGGGAAGTTTCAAGAAAAGATAGCGGAGTGATGCTTGGGAGCGTTGTGCAATGACTCTAGTACAGTGGTTCCAACCCTTTTCACTCCATTCCCCCCTTGAGGAATTTTCAACATCCTCGTGGCCTCCTTCATTTTTCTCCCAGAACAGACACAGACAAGTGATAAAGACTAAAGAATGATTAAGGACAGATAATTAGGACAAGAGTTAGAATGACACACACACACACACACACAGTCATACACAAACAAACACACAGGTAAACATTCACACTGAAGCTAGCAAGCTGAAGTGTACTTCCTGTAAGCAAGAACACGCCTCCTTTGATAAGCACTGCCCAACTTGAAAGAATGAGAAGAATAGTGAGTCATACCAGCAATTTAGCACTAAAAATGGTAGGATTATATAAGTAAAGAATGAGTATGAACAACAGTGGCACCAATAAACAAGGAAATAATAAAGTAAGTATAAATATTTCACCCACTTAAAGCAGCGACCACATGAATTATGAAACAAATTAAGTAACATCAATTACGGAGTATATTATGCTTGAGTCAAGCTCAAACACAATATGTGATTCAGAGACCATACACTCCACCGTTTTCGTGATGGTATCCTAGGCCAGACTGAAACCATTCGGCCCTATCACCACTTGGCAAAGGGATGACACACGGACACGTACTGAACAAGTCAGTTCAGCAGCTCGGTCCAGCACCTGTCACACAGACAGGGACTGGATTTGTGAAATCTTAAATAATCCGTAAAAATACATAAAAAAAAATTAGCAACAGAGTATGTAAATATTAAAATTGTATTGTCGTTATGATTAAACAAAATGACAAAAAAAAGAATGAAAAATCTCTTCCGCCAAGTCAAAATAAGTAATAAAATTTTTGTTTAATTCAGATTCCCAACATTATTTGGAAACGTACAATTTATAACAGCTCGCCGTGGCTCCCCTAAATTCTTGCCGACACCAAATGTACAGGTACTGATTAAAAAAAAAATTACCTATACCAATAAATTGCATAACTACATTGTAATCATTGGGTGCCTGTGGGGGGTTGGTTAAGTGTAATTTTTCAGTGTCAATTTATTTAATTTCATTCCTTAAAAAAAATATATATATTTTCGGGACACATTGGTAAAGACAGTGGTATCAGGATAGGGTTGTAGGATAGTGAGGCCTGGGCTAGTGACCCTTGTGAACAGCCTTTAGGACCAGTATTTGTACTCCGCTTTTCAGAAAGCGGTCGAGACTGGTAAAGTAAGGGGTTGGCTGGTTGAGACTGGTAAAGTAAGGGGTTGGCTGGTCGAGACTGGTAAAGTAAGGGGTTGGCTGGTCGAAACTGGTAAAGTAAGGGGTTGGCTGGTTGAGACTGGTAAAGTAAGGGGTTGGCTGGTCGAGAGTGGTAAAGTAAGGGGTTGGCTGGTCGAGAGTGGTAAAGTAAGGGGTTGGCTGGTCGAGACTGGTAAGGTAAGGGGTTGGCTGGTCGAGACTGGTAAGGTAAGGGGTTGGCTGGTCGAGACTGGTAAAGTAAGGGGTTGGCTGGTCGAGACGCTGGTCGAGACTGGTGGTAGGGGTTGGCTGGTCGGGAGAGTGGAGGGGTTGGCTGGTCGAGACGGGCGAGGTGGAGGGCTGGGCTGGTCTGGAGGGGCTGGGCTGGTCAGGGCGGGCGAGGTGGAGGGGCTGGGCTGGTCGAGACGGGCGAGGTGGAGGGGCTGGGCTGGTCGAGACGGGCGAGGTGGAGGGGCTGGGCTGGTCGAGACGGGCGAGGTGGAGGGGCTGGGCTGGTCGAGACGGGCGTGGAGGGGCTGGGCTGGTCGGACGGGCGAGGTGGGGGGTTGGCTGGTCGAGACGGGCGAGGTGGAGGGGCTGGGCTGGTCGAGACGGGCGAGGTGGGGGTTGGCTGGTCGAGACGGGCGAGGTGGGGGGGTTGGCTGGTCGAGGCAGGCGGTGGAGGGTTGGCTGGTCGGGCGCGCGGTGGAGGGGGTTGGCTGGTCGAGGTGGGGGTTGGCTGGTCGAGAGGGGCGAGGTGGAGGGGGTTGGCTGGTCGAGACGGGCGAGGTGGAGGGGGTTGGCTGGTCGAGACGGGCGAGGTGGAGGGGGTTGGCTGGTCGAGACGGGCAAGGTGGGAGGGGGTTGGAGTCTAGTGTAACCTGTTATATTGAGTTCTTTTGTTTTGCATAGATTAATGCTGTTTCAAGTAGTTCAGACTTGGCTCTGTAAAAAAAAAATTCTGTAGATATCAATAGTATTGTTAAGATCTGAAGCATGATCTGGCCGATGAAGTTCATCCACAAAGTGGACACAGCAGGGGCGGATCAAGGAATATAAAAGTGGGGTCCAAGAAGTATTTTTTTTGGGGGGTGGATTCTGTAACTCCCCCCTCCGGGACCCTCTTGCACAGGCTTGAGGTCTTGGTCTAGAATAATGAAGCGTTAACATAAGTAGGAACTGTGTAAAAATAACGTGTTGGCTAGTTCTCTTATTGGTACAGTAACCACAGAATCAAGACCTAGTTATGCCAGTAGAGTGGGATTGATAAACGTGACATTTAATGGTGTTCCACAAATCTAGTATAGGGTAGACTGTAGGTTATTAGGATTGCATTGCAATAAAATGTTTTAGATCAGCCCTGCAATTGCGATTATCATCTAGTAGGCCAGCAAAATTTCTATTATTAGTAAAAATACCTAAAGTGTGTGTGTGGCTTCCATCAGCGTTGCTGAGTGTGTCGGACAAGAGTGGGTTGGTGGAGTTGGCTCGTGGCCTGGTTGCTGCAGGACTCTCCCTTGTGGCCTCTGGGGGTACCGCCACCAAGCTGAGGGACGCAGGACTGGAGGTCAGTACAGTATACTATTGCATTTTTGTCCCACAATAGAGTTTTTTAAATGTTGTGGTTTTCAACTACAGTGGTCCCTCGGTTAACAAGCACAATCCTTTCCAGCAGGTTGCTCGTTAACCGAAAAACTCGTTAACCGAAACCATTGTTTCAATGGGTTTTTGGGTAATTGGTTCCAGCTCACCGAAAATTGCCTAAATTCAACAAAAAAAGTAGAAAAGTACACTTACTTTGAGGTGTGTATGTAGAAGGCTCCTGGATGATGATGATGATGATGGGAATTAGAATGGGGGTGGAGAAGGAAGAAGAGAAGGCATTGGGGTGGAAGAGAAGTCACCCCATGGTGCCATTTCACCCATAAAATTTTAGCTCTCTTGGTGTAATTCAAGATTATTTTCTTCAAATCAACACTGCACTGCATTATATATTGTCAATATGTAAAATATATTTCAAAATGACCAATAATTTGCTTGGAAACACAGAAAAAAAGCGTTTAGTTGAAGAGAGTCTCAAGCAAGATGTTACCTCCACTGAAAACAGAGACTAACGCCTGTCTGGTGTGTTAACAGGATGGATGGCATGCCAGAAACTAGTTTCTTTACCTTCAATTATGCTCAATAATTGTTAAAATGGCTAAAAAATTTAATATTAAACTTTTAAAATGATTGAATAGTATAAACTTCTTGATATTTACTAAAATAGTAAGGTATTTAAGCCCTAAAACCGATTACTGTATTGGCGGACTAATACTACAGCTGGTGGACCACCAAATGCAAACGAAAACATGAAGTCGGCTCGTAAAAAACTCGTTAATCGAGGGATTGCTCTTTAACCGAAGTTAAGAATCTTATGGAAGGTAAATCGTTAACCGAAATCTCGTTTACCGAGGGACCACTGTAATTATACTGTAGATGGTTATTGCTCACCTCATTCGTTCTTTTATTGGACAGCTAATGTATCTTTTGAAATTTCATTATTATTTACTTCTTGCATTAAAAGATGTGTGTGGTAATCTAAATTATTATAAATACATGGTTTGATAGGTGTCGGATGTGGCAACAGTTACGGGGGCTGCGGAGATGCTGGGAGGACGTGTCAAAACGCTGCACCCCACTATCCACGGCGGCATCCTGGCCAGGGACACTCCAGCTGACCTTGCAGATCTCGCCACTCGGAACATCAGCCTCATTCAGGTCACACCAACTCGTGCTGTTTTTATCACTGCAGGAACATACTGTTTTTTTTTTTTTTTTCACTTTTACTGAATACAGTAGTAGGATTGTTTATTTGGGTGCACTGTACAGTAGTACTGTGCCGTATCTATAAAAGATATTCAGTGCAAATTGACAGTTTAAAGTTGTTAATTAGCAGATTTTATTCATGCGCTTTAAAATTCAACCACTTGAAATGTTTACTTACTTTACATGTGATGATTAAAATAATTCTAAACTTAAAATTGGGAAATATTATACTATGTAATAATTCGTAAAAAAATTTGGGTTGGCTGGTAAGCATTAGCAGATTGAGCTCACAGTATTACTTGTTACATGAACATAACTACAGTTGAGGATGACCTTACTTAGACTTTGATGTATCCTATTGTTTATAATAGATGTATGAAATATTCCAAATAGTGTTTCTAAAAAAAATGACTTAATGGACTGGCATGACTGTATTTAATGTGTGCCCATAGTTTAAAGGCATGTGAATATTTGTCAAGGGATGAAATTTAATACAACACCATGAAGTAACAAGGTTTGAAGTGGTTTGTAGACATAACATACCAATACCAGATGTTTTGTCACAGGTGGTGGTGTGTAACTTGTATCCATTTGTGAAGACTGTATGTAAAGAGGGTGTGAAGGTGGAAGAGGCCGTGGAGAACATAGATATAGGGGGCGTCACTCTCCTGAGAGCTGCTGCAAAGAACCATGCCCGTGTCACCGTGATCTGCGACCCTCTCGACTATGACAAGGTCCTAAAGGAGCTAAAATCAGGAGACACCGCTCCTACCACAAGGTAAGAGTTAGGGTGTAAGGGAGGGGGAAGTGAATCCTCTATGTTGTAGATGGTAGTTCCAAGTTTGATTGCATGATCAGGCTCTGTATGTGGTGTTAGTTTCAACAATGCATGAGGCCACCTTTTGATTTCTACCTTTCATAGATAATCTTAAGGATCTAACTTTTGGATTCTATGATCTCTTAGAGGAATTTATCAGTTAAAATCAGTGGGGGTATTTTCCAAATTTGCAAAATGTGTTTTTTTAAAGTTTGGTGTTGGGGCTTCTAAGTTTACCTGTAAGTGTTGTTGCAAGGAAACAATATAGGGGCAGTTGAGAGGATGGTTTTCGTTAACTTTAGTAAGCTGCAAGTACTGTTTGGTGAAATGGATGTGTATTGTGATGTTGAAAGATAAGAGGTCCTTGGTCAGAGCAAAGAGGCCATGTGGAGAAATGAAAGATTAGTTGGGTCAAAAGGTGCAAGAATTTGACTGCAGCGATGGGCTAAGAATGACAGAGGCTTGCAGGAGGCCATGCAGCTTTGAGAGCTACCATTGGGTAATTGTGGATAACTTGCAGAAGTGTGGAAATTGTTAAATGATAATTACAGGGTAAATTGAAATAAGTGGGGCAGTGGTCTCCAACCTTTTGTAGGCTCTGGGCCACGTTTGTCATTGTAAATACCCTGTATAGTGAAGGGCACAAAAACTTTTGATCTACATTAAAGTAAAAAAAAAAATCGTGCTATATACATTTATTTGCAGTTTTACAGAAGTCTGTTACCAGCTGCATACGTTTTACATTTAATCTTGGGTCATGCATGCTTAATATGAGGTTTTCAATTGCAAATCAGTTTGAAAATTAAAATTTCAATCTCCAGTTCAGTTCTTCTCCTCATCCTCCTCTATCTCTCTCTTGCACAAATTATAAAATCCTATCAAATTAATACATATGTATTTTCATTTTCACTCTGACAAAGAACCCCAAATATTTCGCACATTTTCTAGTAAATGTGGTTCAGCAGGTGCCATGGCGCCTGTGAACTACAGGTTGGGGATCACTTAAGTAGGGGATCCAAACAACTTGTATAATTGTTTATTTCTGCAGTACAGTATTGTCCTTGGGTTGCTAATGGTTGACTGCTTCGTCCTCTCAAAGGTAGAGAACCCAAGAAACTGTAATTCATCAAATTCCCCTGAGCATTGTCTTAATAATACTGTAAATTAAGTAGGGGTCCCTGTAACTTTCAAGATTTATGCTGTAGATTTTGGGGGTTTCTGGTAACTGGCTCCTTTTTTGGGTTTCATTCCTCTTGGACAGAGAAAACCAAAGGAAACTATTGTACCCTGTATACTGTAAATATGTACTATAGTGTACAGTATTTTCCAAATCCCCAGGATTCCTAGATGCAACTATCAAAGATGTATTGAAGAGGGTGTGTGCTTCATGGTAGAGAATTTCTTGACTTTCCATAGCAGAAGGGTCATATCCTTAACATAATTTTTTAATTTGTATATTTCTAGATAAAGAGTAATGCTTCAGAAGTATGCATACATTTTTACATTCCATTACATTTCTTTTTATAATTGAATTATTTGTATTTAGTACAGACTATTAATAGGAACTAGGACTGTGTGCTCAGTATTCACGTTTTTTGGGGGGGTGGGGATTCATTTTTAATGCTGTGAACTCCATGTACAGTTTTAGAAAATAATTGATGTACTGTACGGTCTTGTTTGCAGGCAAGAGTTGGCCTTAAAGGCATTCACACACACTGCACAGTATGATGATCACATCAGTGACTACTTCAGGAAGACCTACTCGTCAGGGGTATCCCAACTACCTCTCCGTTATGGCATGAACCCTCACCAGAAGCCAGCTCAGATCTTCACACAGAATGCTGAACTTCCCCTGACTGGTATGGATTATTTACTTACAGAAAAGATGTAATTTATGTACAGTCAACCCTCACTTTACGCGGTTAATTCAACCCACAGGTTACCACTGAAAGTGAGAAACGCGTAAAGTGAACAACATAACATATGGGATTAATTGAAATAGAGACCAGCTGACCCCCAAACTCCACTTTTTCCGACACAATACCTATGTTCTAGTAAAAATAACATCTTAATTTTATGATGGTACATGCACACAATTAATACTTAAGAGAAATAGAGAAATACAGTCGCCAAGTTAATGTCCATTCAAATAATGGACTCAACTCCCTCCCCCTCTTCTCACACTACACACACTGGCTCTTCCCTCTCTGAGAAATTTTTGGGGGAAAACCACTAGATTTTAAGGTATAGTAATAAATAATACCTCAAACTAAGGTTAGGATAATATAATTGACATTGCTGGATTCCTTGTAAGACCAGGAATATTTTGAATATAAATGTCATATTTTGCACAAAAGATAACATATTTACTCAGAGTAAACAAAATACTTACATTAGATCTAAAATTTGTATGTCTAATGCAAAATCTATGATGTTTATATTCAAAATGATCATCAAATTGTAAGAATTCTAGCAATGTAAATTATATTCTGGCCGGGTAATTTGTATGAATTTTATGAGCTAAAACAAATATCTTCAGTTAATAAAAAAAAAAAATATTCATGACAGATAACCGTGCCAGATGGTCGGTCGGTCTCAACCCTCCCCCCCACCCCCCACCTTCCCTCCCTACCAGAGAAATGTTGGGTGAAAAAACTAGATTTTAACTTTTAGTAATAAATAATACCTCAGACTAAAGTTAGGATAATATAATTGACATTGCTGGATTCCTTGTAAGACCAGGAATATTTTGAATATAGATGTCATATATTTTGCACAAAAGATAACATATTTACTCAGAGTAAACAAAATACTTACATTAGATCTAAAATTTGTATGTCTAATGCAAAATATATGATGCTTCTTTTCAAAATGATCATCAAATTGTAAGAATTCCAGCAATGTAAATTATATTCTGGCCGGATAATTTGTATGAATTTTATGAGCTAAATAAAAAAATTATACTTCACCCGCGTAAAGGGGTACACGCACCGTGGAATGTGAGCATCCTGGGTTCTGGCAGGGTACAGCATAAACGTGGAAACGCGGAATGTGGGACCGTGTAAAGTGAGGGTTGACTGTATTTGTAATGGCAAATTTATGAAAGAAATTCAGTAGAAATTTTGATAGAGATACAGTACTGTACATAATAGGGTTTAGGAGGAATGTTAGAATGCTGGAAATTTAGTTTTCAGAAAGTACAGTATACACAACTTTTGTTTGGCTTGATTTAGAGGAGGGGGGGGGGATAAAGGGATTAGTTTGTGATATTTAATTTTGTAGAGTGAGGATGTTCTGGAGAATGAAGGTTTGTTGGATGGATCTATGACCGCTGACAAGAAGCATACTAAAGGGGGAGCAGGTACTGTAAATATCAAAAGGAAAAACATTGGATGTATGTGGTGTAGTGATTTGGTATGCAAGAGGTTTTAAAGAGTTTTGGTAATTCATTAAGTAAGGAAGCGTGAACATTAATGCAAGTGGATAGATTAAGATGCCACAAAAGAGCAAACATTTTGGAAACTGAAAAATGTAAATACTGTACCCTGTAATCCTGAGGAAATGGAAAAAAAATAAACTTTGATATTAGGATATTGATTCACCTAAAGGGGAGAGCGAGAACAGTATATAAGGTGTACAGTACAGATGGTTCTTTTAATGCTTTTCATTACAGTGGTGAATGGGTCACCTGGCTTCATCAACCTTTGTGATGCCCTCAATGCATGGCAACTTGTCCGTGAGCTCCGTAGTGCCCTTGACCTACCTGCTGCTGCCTCCTTCAAACACGTCTCTCCTGCAGGAGCTGCTGTTGCTGTACCTCTTGATGAAGCAGAGGTAGGCATTTGTTTTTGCTGTACTGTACAGTAATACAGTAGTTCTTGTAGCAGTTTAATGCTGTTGGTCTTGGATTCATATGATCGGAATCTTTTGATCCGTTAGCATTCTGAGGAGAGGAGTGATTGGATGAAATGGGTTAATGTTTGCCCATCGGTATTAAAAGACACATTTGTGTGCAAGATGGGAATTGCATGTAATTGGCAAAGTTTTTGGAGCAAGAGGTGGGTGGGATGTGAAGAGTAATGGACATAATTGTAGGGTACAAGACCTCCATGCCTGAGGCTGAGATAGATGAAAAAGAGGCAGTACTATTGTGAGTGAGTAGGAGATAACTAGGCTTACGATGCAAAATACTTTTCTAAGCTTGTGGGTTTCTTCATTTCCAATGACAGGATAGTTTTGAGCGGAATAAAAGCTTACCCTTGATATTTAACAATGATCAGTACTGTATATACTGTAGAGTGCTGTGGACATACTCATTTAAAACTGAGTATTAGTACTTTAAGCATAGGAATAAGTTATTACTCTTCTGGAAGTAAAATTGTGAATTAGAATGGATAAGGTGTAGAATACTCTATAGCATTTAAATAAATATCTGTACAGTGGCCCCTCGGTTAACGAACTCAATCCGTTCCAAAAGGTCGTTCGTTAACCGAAACGTTCGTTAACCGAAACCATTGTTTCAATGGGTTTTTGGGTAATTGGTTCCAGCTCACCGAAAATTTCCTAACTTCAACAAAAATGGCGGAAAAATTTACTTACTTTGAGGTGTGTATGTAGAAGGCTCCTGGATGATGGTGGTGATGTGCATTTGAAGTGGGAGGTGCAGGAGGAGAAGGGAGAAGAGAAGGAAGTGGAGGTGGAGGAGAAGCATTTTACTGCTTCTTGGAAGGTGAGTCACCTTCCATGAAAATGTCAGGAACCTCTGGACTGACAGATTCTCCACCATGAACATCCTCTCTCCTTCTTGAAGTGGAAGGCTGAGGGCTAGCATCTTGTTCCCTCTGCCTTTTACTGAAGAAAGTGTCAATTGTGGTCTGTGGGGCATCTGTCCTCCTCACCATTAACTTATGTTTAAAGAAGGAGACCACTGAGTCCTCAACATGACACAAAGTTAGTTCAGTTTTTTCCACTTCTGGGTGCTTTGAAGCCAGTTCCCTGAACTTCTCCCAGTGGTAAATCACATCTTTCAACTGTTTAGCTGACATATGGTCATCACTTTCAATTTCCTCCTCACCACTGTCAGCCTCTACCCGTAACATCTCATCCAGTTCCTTCAAGTCATTAGGAGTAAGTTCCTCCTCATGAGACATCACAAGCTCTTCCACATCCTTCTCCTCCACTTCAAGACCCAATGACTGACCAATGGACACAATCTCCTGGTCCAACTCTGTGTCATCCTCAAATCCCTCAAAATCATGGACTACTGATGGCCACAGTGCTTTCCATGAAGAATTGAGGGTTCTATTGGAGACTTCTTGCCATGATGACACAATCAATTTTACAGCCTCCAGGACGTTGAATTGTGTGTTCCAGAACTGTTTCAGTGTTAGTTCAGGATCAATGGAAGTTGCCTGATGACACCTCCTAAACATTTTCTTCATGTACAACTTCTTGAAGTTGCTGATCACATTCTGGTCCATTGGCTGTATGAGTGATGTAGTGTTTGGAGGCAAAAACAACACTTTCACAAAGTCAAATTTATACTCCAAATTTCTGGCAAGGTCAGGGTCATGACCAGGAGCATTATCCATGAGGAGAAGAGCCTTTAAAGGAAGTTTATTGGTGGTTAGGTAGCTCTTGACAGAGGGGCAAAACACATCAACAGCCCATTCATTAAAGAACTGTCTTGTCACCCATGCCTTACGGTTGGACTTCCAATAAACTCCAAGCATTGTTCTTACCACTTTCTGTTGCTTGAACACCCTGGGGTTTTCAGAGTGGTAGACAAGCATAGGCTTCAGTCGGAAATCCCCTGAAGCATTGGCACCAAGCAATAGAGTGAGACGGTCTTTCATGGGTTTATGCCCAGGTAAAGAGGCTTCATCCTTGGTGATGAATGTTCTTTTGGGCATCTTTTTCCAGAACAGCCCAGTTTCGTCAACATTGAACACTTGCTGTGGAAGATAATTTTCTTCTTCCATCAGTTTTTTAAATTCAATTAAAAACTTTGCTGCCCCTTCTTTATCAGCACTAGCAGCTTCACCATGCCTAACAACACTTAAAATGTCACTTCTTTTCTTAAATTTTTCGAACCAGCCTTTGCTAGCCCGAAAATCTTCAAATTCTGTTCCTGAAGAACCAGGTTGATCTGTCTTTAAATGTTCATAAATCTCCCTGGCTCTTTCACAAATGAAATCACCAGAAACTGAATCACCTTTCATCTGTTTTTCCCTAATCCAGATGATAAGTAACCTCTCAGTTTCTACGATTAGGGATCTACTTTTAAACACTCTTGTAGATTTGTCTCTCACGTTCACTTCCTTAAATTTGTCTTTTTGTGCAAGAATTGTCGACACAGTTGATGCCGACATGCCATATTCTTTGCATAGCGCATTTGATTTAATACCTTGTTCGTGTTTTTTTATTATTTCCTGCTTTATTTGGATTGAAATCACTTTTCTTGATCTCTTAGGCCCCATGCTGGATTCAAACAATGGCAACACGTATTTTTCAAAGTTAAACTAGCTGTAAATAAAGAATATTTTCTTTAAAGTAACACTGCACTGCACTATATATTGTCAATATGTAAAATAATTTTCAAAATGACCAATAATTTGCTTGGAAACACAGAAAAAAAGCGTTTAGTTGAAGAGAGTCTCAAGCAAGATGTTACCTCCAGTGAAAACAGAGAGAGACTGACGCCTGTTTGCTGTGTTAAGAGGCTGGATGCCGCGCATTAAACTAGTCACTTTACCTTCAATTATGTTCAATAATTGTTAAAATGACTAAAAAATTGAATATTAAACTTTTAAAATTATTGAATAGTATAAACTTCTTGATATTTACAAAAATAGTAAGGAATTTAAGCCCTAGAACCGATTAATGCATTGGCGGACTGATACTAAAGCTGGTTGCCCGGTCAGTGCAAGCGAAAACATGTTGAGGTCGGTTCGTAAGAAGTTCGTTAAGCGAAATTTTTTTCGTTGAACGAATTGAAGATCCTTATGGAAGGCAGTTCGTTAATCGAAATTACGTTAACCGAGGTGTTCGTTAAACGAGGGGTCACTGTAGTTAGGTTGAAGAGGAGCAGAATGGCTCCCATTTGTTTTTTCTATAGAAGTAGGCTGCACTTGGTAATAAAAATGGTAAAATGAAAAAATAGATTGTCAGTTTAATAAAATGAGAAATGAGGATTTTATATCAATAAGCTATTCTCAACATTTATCAAATTACAAAACTGTCAAAAAAAAAATAATTGAAAGGATTTTCCTTTAATGAAGATGAAAGCAATACTGTACTTTATATTGTCACTGCTTTTATTATTACTAGGAAAGAATTACATTAAATCTGGAATATGAAAAGTAACGTGTAAATGTTTGTCGATTAATGGTAAAATAAATCTAAAACTAAAAGGGATTGCATAATTAGCATCTTTATAAATGTTGAAATTAACACTTCAGTATTTACTTGTATTTGAAACTTAAGAACCAAGATGCCTAATCATCATGTTGGAGTTCCATTTTGTACAGTGAGCAAAGCAAGTCGAAAGTATTGATTAGTTATACAGTACCCTTCGTTTTATATACCGTATATATATATATATATATATATATATATATATATATATATATATATATATATATATATATATATATATATATATATATATATATATATATATATATATATATATATATATATATATATATATATATATATATATATATATATATATATATATATATATATATATATATGTATATGTGTATATATATATATATATATATATATATATATATATATATATATGTATATATATATATATATATATATATATATATATATATATATATATATATATATATATATATATATATATATATATATATATATATATATATATATATATATATATGTACTGTATGTATGTATGTATGGATGGATGGATGGATGGATGGATGGATGGATCTCTCTGTATGTATATATACAGTGAACCCTCACTTCACGCGGTCAATTGAACCCACGACGGCCCGCGTAAAGTGAACAACATAACATATGGGATTAATTGAAATAGAGACCGGGCCGACCCCCAAACTCCACTTTTTCAGATACAATACCTACGTTGTAGTAAAAATAACTTCTTAATTTTATGATGGTATGCACACACAATAAATAATTAAGAGAAATATCAATAATATTGGGTTTTTTAAACACTTACATCAGTAGAAAAGATGGCTGGGCAGATTATTGGCCCTCACCTGTATCAATTGTATCACTATCCACCACAGAGGCTTGCAGGGCCTCTTTGTCAAACCCCTCAAAGTCCATATAAGTCCATATCCTCACTATCATTATCACTTATCACTGACTTGGGCCGGCTGTGGCGGGTGAAGAACTCGGTAATGTTTTGATGACTGGGGGACCTTGTGCGCACCCTGCTCGCGCCGCTCTCTGCGTAAAAGGGTACACACACCGCGGAAAGTGAGCATTCCGTGTTTGGCCGGGTACCGCGTAAACGTGGAAACGCATATAAGTGGGACCACGTAAAGCAAGGGTTGACTGTATATACATACTCGCCGTATTTGCTGGCGTATAAGACACACCCCTATTTTACAGTGACATTTTGTGGATTTTTTTTTTTTTTTTTTTCAAACATTTATTGAAAGTGATTTTAAAGTGGTTTTGTAGTGGAAAACTAATGATTTTTGTGCATATAAATACAATATATACTAGAATCAAGTAGGAAATCACACAGTATAACGTAACCTTATACTAACCCAACTCTACCTCTGATCAGAGCAGCTGTGTGGCTTGTTTATGCTTTGGTCAAGAGAATTACCGACAGGACGTGTAACTCGTATTTTAGGCTGTGATGTTCTGTGTTGCCGCGAGCTGCCACCAGGGTGTAGCACCATCGCTATTGTTTTGGCATCATCGGCTCATTGCAAATGGCTGACTGGCGGCTGAACTTTATTTACATTCCTTTAATCTTTCTAGGGGCAATTTTCATTTAGATAATAAACAAGTGTTTCTTAAAGGTAACAGTTGTTAAATAATGTAAGACATGTACAGTATCTGGTGTGGGTTACGTATGCTGGGGAAGGAGGTACAGTGAGATGTGAGCTTCCCTCTGGTGTTAAGCAAATGTAAGCCATTATTTACGTTTTCGGCAAATTTGTCGCAAGTTTGTGATAATAGATTGTGATAATTTGGCTTGTTATTCAGTATTTTATTATTAGTAATATTATTAGTAACACAAGTTTTGTGCTTAGTGGACTACTGCTCATCCCAGACTCCCTAGCTAGGCACCTCCGCTTACGGCGCTCGGCCTCCCATCCGTAATACGGGCGCATTAGATGCAGGGTAATTTGCGATACATTTTTTTATCGCATTTTATACGCCGGCAAATACGGTAAATATAGACATAATATATGCTTTGGTACTCTTGAAATTCTATTAAATATTGCAAATTAATTTATGTTTCAGGCAAAGGTGTGCATGGTAGAGGACCTGGGCCCCCTGACACCCCTGGCCATTGCTTATGCTCGTGCTAGAGGAGCTGACCGCATGTCATCCTTTGGTGACTTTGTGGCTTTGTCCGATGAGTGTGATGTTCTTACAGCTAGGATAATTTCCAGGGAGGTAAGTGCTATACAATATAGTATATTAACGCTACAAAACATAATGACATTTGTAATATGGGCTATTATATTGTTACGAGTAAGAGTTCAATGGTTGGTTGCGGATTCGCAACTATTGTATTTAGCTACTGTATTAACATTAATAATAATTGTGACAACAGGTATCTGATGGAGTTGTGGCTCCTGGTTATACTGCAGAAGCCTTAGAACTCCTCAAGAAGAAGAAAGGTGGAAACTACTGTGTCTTGCAGGTGTGTAATCTAATAAGCATTGTTTTACAACACCTGGATATACGTACATATCATTGTCTCGAGGAGTTTAACTTTATATTCATGCCAGACTTCACATCGCTTCTTGCTACCCCCACAGCTTTTCTTATTCTTTTTCAGAATAGTACATATATATACTGTATCCTACTATGCACTGAAAGGTAATAAAACTATTTTTTTTTACTACTGAATTTCTATGCATGTGAGCTACCGATAGCTAATAATCTGTAGTTAGTGGACTACTACAGAAGTTAACCTGGGTCATTCACAAGGTGTTTGCAGCAATTAAATTTTTTATTAATTATGTAGTTTATTTATAAAATGTGAAATGTTTCCTGTGTACATTTTGAAACCGGTTTGAAAACCTTAGTTTGGTTGATGTGTCTGATTAACATTGTAACCTTGATGATCCACATGATTTGAAATTCTTCTTCTTGAAAAAGTTGAACAATTTCTGAGAACAAAAACAAGGATTACAGGATTAGTCCACTTGCATTGTTTTGCATACTGCTACCTGGGGGTTAGGTTCGTGTTAGGCTGTTTCTCTAAAGCTTAAGTTAACTAGTGGGTTTATCTTCATGTGATTCATAAACCCAATTAGAATAGTTTGACCTCTTTACTCAACCTTTTATTGGGCAATGGTTTCTCTCCGCTGAATAAAATATTCTGGTGTTGGCCAGAATAAAATGCCGAATGGAGCAACAGCCCTACAATGGGTTATACAAAAATTACAATTACCTGTAAATGCATTAATTTTTCAGAAGATTAATTTTATATGTTCATGAAATTATTAGGATATTAATTCTGCAATTGAAAATACAGTACTGTGGTCCCTCGGTTAACGAACACAAATCGATCCACAGTTGTTTGTTAACCAAAAATTTCTTTAACCGAATCCATTATTTCAATGGGATATTGGGTAATTGGTTCCAGCTCACAGAAAAGTACATACAAAGTAATGCCAAAAATGCATTAAGTCTAAAACCCTCCTAAAATTCCCCTAAATCACCCTTAAATCACTATACAGGTTGACAATTCCTTAAAAGAAATCCTTGGGGCCAGAGGCATTTCGGATTTCTGAATTTTTCGGATTTCTGAATTTTTTTTTTTTTTTTTTGCCCACCTGGGCACAAGTCACTAACCCACATTGGGGCCTAGGGGGTGAAAATATAACAAAAATTATAATAATAATAATTATAATAATAATAATAATAATAATAATAATACAGGTTGTACCTCTAGTCCGGCAACCTCGGGACCTGACCGGTGCCGGACCATGGAAATTCTCCCTTTTCCTGGACAGATAGTGACTTGCGCTGACGTTAGCACCACTTTCACTGCTTCGTGGTCACTTTGAAGACATATTGAAGGGTTAAATGTCGTACAGTAGCTTCTCAAATTTCGCGAATTTTTAATTCAACGTTTTTTATTTGGACACAAAAAAAAACACTACATAATTTAAAATTTTGATGTCGGAAACTCGAATTTCGACGGGTTTGAACGGCTCGCCAACGTTCAGACGACGTGCTCAATCTTGTAAACAGCGTCATTTCTCTTGTGTACAAAAGATTCATTATTGTTTATTACTGAATGTCTTTTTTTTTTAATTAATGTTTGTGTGCAAAATGAGCAATACAATTCATTAATAATATGTAGAATATTAAAACACACGAGGAAATGAGGCGGCATTGTTTTCTTTGATTACAAAACCAGTGACTGAGTGGTTCTACATATAAAACAAGAAAATAAGACCCTGGTTGTAGCTGTAGTAAAATTAATGTAAAAATTAATATGATTTTTTGAAGTAATGTTATTTAATGTTAATAAATGGAACAATATAAGTAACTAACCATTAATGTTAAAGAAAAAAGTGAAACTGCACGTATGTAAGTGAGCACATGTAAAAACATATTGTCATTACTCTACATAAGAATATGAAAGCAACACTTATTTACTGTTCATATACCGTATATTGAAGGGTTAAATGTTGTCCTCTGTACTGTATAGAGTATAACAAACATAGAGAGAGAGAGAGCCAAACTGCCGGATGTAAACAAACCTTAATTTCCCGCGGCTTTGTTGTCTTTTGTTTTTTTACGGGAATTAGCCCACCCGGGCACAGGTCACTAACCCACATTGGACCCTGAGGGGCGAAAATGTAATACTCCTATAATAATAATAATTCAGATAAGTATAAAAAAAAAAAAAAACCTGCCTATTGGACAAACTAAAATCGTTCCGGACCACAGAATGCCGGACTAGAGAGGTACAACCTGTAATAATAATTCATAGGTCCAGGTCGCGTTTCTCACTTTTGATCTTTTTTTTAATCTTGTATTTCTTTATTATTATTTTATTATTACAGTATTATTATTATTATTATTATTAATTTTATTATATTTTATTATTGTTATCATTATTATTTTATTTTGGTGTATTTTTTATTTACTATAATTATTATTATTATTATTATAATAATTATTATTATTATTATTATTATTATTATTATTATTATAATTATTATTATTATAATTATTATTACTATTACAATTATTATTACTATTACATTTTCGCCCCCCAGGCCCCGATGTGGGTCAGTGATCTATGCCCAGGTAGGCTAATCCCCGTTTAAAAAAAAAAAAAAAAAATTGCCCCACAAAAAACTTTCGGTTTTCGGAATTTCGGATAAAGGGTTGTCAACCTGTATATATATACGTACATATAAAGAACTCTTTAAATCACTACTGTAATGTGATACAGGTGATTAATTTTTATCTCTTGTGCAAAATATGACGTTATATTCAAATTATTCACTGTCTTGCAAGGATTCCATCAATGCAAATTATATTCTCCTAACTTTAGTCTGTGATACTATATAAGATAAAAACTGTAAGCCTAAAACCCTGGCTGGGGAGAGGGAGGGAGCGATCGTGGGGTGGAGGAGGAGCGGGAGGTGAGGTGATATGTTTGACAGTTGGTGCCGAAGGTCTGTGTGTTTATTTATCAGTCCTTAAGAGTGACTAAGCTTTTCTATTGTAAAATGTCACTGAAATGAGCGGGGAGAATATAATTTACATTGCTGGGATTCCTGTGAGATAGTGATTAATTTGAATATAAACAAGCTATAATTTGCACTAGACATAAAAAATTTAGTACCGTAACCATTTAGTACATGTACAGTCGGAAATCATAATCTCTAGCCCACCTGGGTCGGTGCTGGAGGTGAGTACAGTGTCCTTTCTGGACGGAGGCCCACTCTAACTACCACGAGGCAACACACGCTCAAACACAGTCATAGTACGGCCGTATAGATGACATTATGTATAAGTATTGTATATGGCATTTTATACTCTGCATTTTCTTCATTATATATGATCACGAAGAAAAATTACCATAGGTTGTAGTTACGAAATTATGAATGGAAATAAACACTTCCAAACCACCCAGTGAATCCACACATCGTTTACAGCGTGTGTGTGTGTGCGCGTGTGTGCGTGTGTGCGCGCGCGCGTGTGTGTGTGCGCGCGTGTGTGTGCGCGTGTGTGTGTGCGCGTGTGTGCGTGCATGTGTGCGTGCGCATGTGTGTGTGTGTGCGTGCGTGCGTGCGTGCCAGACCACGATGCTTCCACAACACCCCATCTAGTATATCTTTTATTTTCCCTTCATTCGCATAACTATATGAAAAAGCGTGTTTAATTTAACTACATATTACAAAACCCTTAATTTACATGTGGATCAGTCATTCCTCATTTGACACACTTATAGTGTAATACTTTGACCATCCCACCTGGGCACATGGAGGCCCACGGTAACTCTCACAGGGCAACATACGCACGAACACACAAGTTATGATATGAACCCTTCCAGGCTTCACTATCATTAACAGTTATGTTCATCGTGCTCTGTATGGTAACTAGTCATAGTATCAATACAGGACAGTGTTATTAGTATAATATTGTAACTTTTGCCCTTCAGTTATTGTTGTAAATCATGGACAGGAAGGATACATAAATTGTAATATCAAGTGTATGGTTTGCTCAAAGCCACCCCAAGTCAGACAACGCATCACACAAAGTTACACTGTGTGTGTGTGTGTGTGTGTTCTGTTACATTAAGCTTCATCCTTAGTAGGCAAGATGTTTCATAGAGGTTTCTCCCATTCGTCATTGTGAGCATCGTCCCAGAGCACATTGTTTCCATCAAAACCGTGGTTCATCCTTATTTCCCTTCTTCCGTATAACTATATCCATATGGCTAAGTGCTTGCTTTTCATTTCTTCATTTACCAAAATAATGTGGATCAGTTGTTCATTACTTAACACATACATGCACTTAGAGCATCAAGATTGTTTTGTAGGCATGACTTTTCGTGAATTGAAACCCCCAAAATATTTTTCACATTTGTTATGCATAAACATTGTAAACATATCTGTGATTATTGTAGTATATAACATATATTTAATGTCTGGACAGATTCCCAAGAGTTATGCATATTAATGCATAGGTTTTGTAAGCATATTTATGTGAAGTGACGTAAAACCACAAAGTAAAATACTGGACAAATTCCCGAGAGTTAGGAAACGAAGTCTATGTGGCCCCAACGAGGTTACACCAGAGAGCTAACTCCCCCGCCACCCCCTACAAGGCATCGTCGTGGGCGGAGATTTAATTCTTGACCACAGGATCCCGAGACACCTCGTGCCCATAGGTTAATAGTGTCCAACCTCCATCTGCTGCTATAACTTCATGCCTAAAGGAGCCGACTGTAATCCAATAGAAAATCTATGGGCGCATATTGTTGTTGAATGGGATGTTGAGGTGAAAACGAGGGAGACAGTGAGGAGACACGCACATATGTGTGGGAGGGAATAAGGAGGAGGCTGAACATCTGCAGCAATCTGGTAGATTCCATGCCCACCAGATTTCATGAAGTTATAGCAGCAGGTGAAGGTTGGACACTGTATTAACCTATGGGCACGAGGTGTCTCGGGATCCTGTGGTCAAGAATTAAATCTCCGCCCACGACGGTGCCTTGTAGGGTGTGGCGGGGGAGTTAGCTCTCTGGTGTAACCTCGTTGGGGCCACATAGACTTCGTTTCCTAACTCGGGAATTTGTCCAGTATTTTACTTTGTGGTTTTACGTCACTTCACATAAATATGCTTACAAAACCTATGCATTAATATGCATAACTCTTGGGAATCTGTCCAGACATTAAGTATATGTTATATACAACAATAATCACATAGATATGTTTACAATGTTTATGCATAATAAATGTGAAAAATATTTTCGGGGTTTCAATTAACCAATAGTCATGCCTATAAAACAATCTTGATGCTCTAAGTGCATGTATGTGTTAAATAACGAATAACTGATCCACATTATTTTGGTAAATAAAGAACTGAAAAGCAAGCACTTAGCCATATGGATTAGTTGCACGGAAGAAGGGAAATAAGGATGAACCACGGTTTTGATGGAAACAATGTGCTCTGGGACGATGCTCACAATGACGAATGGGAGAAACCTCTATGAAACATCTTACCTACTAAGGGTGAAGCTTAATGTTACAGAACACACACACACACACACACACAGTGTAACTTTGTGTGATGCGTTGTCTGACTTGGGGTGGCTTTGAGCAAACCATACACTTGATATTACAATTTATGTATCCTTCCTGTCCATGATTTACAACAATAACTGTAGGGCAAAAGTTACAATATTATACTAATAACACTGTCCTGTATTGATACTATGACTAGTTACCAAGATACAGAGCACGATGAACATAACATGATAATGATAGTGAAGCCTGGAAGGGTTCATATCATAACTTGTGTGTTCGTGCGTATGTTGCCCTGTGAGAGTTACCATGGGCCTCCATGTGCCCAGGTGGGATGGTCAAAGTATTACACTATAAGTTTATCAAATGAGGAATGACTGATCCACATGTAAATTAAGGGTTTTGAAATATGTAGTTAAATTAAACACGCTTTTTCATATAGTTATACGAATGAAGGGAAAATAAAAGATATACTAGATGGGGTGTTGTGGAAGCATCGTGGTCTGG
This sequence comes from Homarus americanus, assembly GCF_018991925.1. Taxonomy (NCBI): domain Eukaryota; kingdom Metazoa; phylum Arthropoda; class Malacostraca; order Decapoda; family Nephropidae; genus Homarus; species Homarus americanus. The sequence goes on from NW_024737042.1 coordinate 11,073,202, forward strand.
CACGCACACACACACACACACACACACACACACACACAAGCGCTGTAAACGATGTGTGGATTCACTGGGTGGTTTGGAAGTGTTTATTTCCATTCATAATTTCGTAACTACAACCTATGGTAATTTTTCTTCGTGATCATATATAATGAAGAAAATGCAGAGTATAAAATGCCATATACAATACTTATACATAATGTCATCTATACGGCCGTACTATGACTGTGTTTGAGCGTGTGTTGCCTCGTGGTAGTTAGAGTGGGCCTCCGTCCAGAAAGGACACTGTACTAACCTCCAGCACCGACCCAGGTGGGCTAGAGATTATGGTTTCCGAGTGTACAGTACAGGTTTGCACTTAAGTCAGTTATTTCTTTTACGTTTATTTTAGTATGGTGTGTGTGCATGTAAATGAATAAAAATAAATGGAGAAATTTATGTAAATTTACCCAAAAATACAATTGAAAAACTGTACATTACTAAAACGTACTAAACTAAGGTACTAAAATTTTTCTCTTGTGCAAAATATATGACGTTTATATTCTAATTATTCACTGTCTTGCAAGGATTCCAGCAATGCAAATAATATTCTAACTTTAGTCTTTGATATTATATAATATAAAAATTTAAAGCCTACTGTATAACCACAAAACCCTGGGAGGGAGGGGGTGAGGGAGGAAGGGGAGGGGACAGTGACATGTTTGACAGTTGGTGCCTAAGGTCTAGTGAAGTATTTATTTGTTTATTTATGTCCTTGAGATTGAGTTTTTGTTTTTTGCTTATAAATTGTCATAGAAGTGACCGGGAAGAATATAATTTACATTGCTGGAATTCTTATAAGATAGTGATTAATTTGAATGTAAACATGCAATAATTTGCACTCGACAAAAGTTTTAGTGATCATTTTGTACATTATTTTGATTACTGTACTTGTACAGTACAGCTTTGCCCTTAGGACAGTGTGTGCATGCAAATGAGTTTCAATAAATGAATAGTTACATAATTGAGCCAAAAGTATTAGTTGAAAAACTTTATATAGACAGAACTTGGATGACTAAATTTTAAAATGACCAATAATCTTAATATAGAAAATGCAAAAATATTCCAGAACACAACCTTCTTGATATTTGCTCCACAAGGAAACGAATGTAAACATAGAACAGATTACTGTATTGGCGGACTAGCCGATCAGCTGATGCTCGCAACAAAACGTGTTTGTTGTAAGGATTTCGTTAATCGAAGTTTAGTTCGTTAACCGAATTGAAGATCCTTATGGAAGCTAATTCGTTAGCAGAAATTTCGTTAAACGAACTGTTCTATAACCAAGGGACCACTGTATATTAATTTTACTTTTTTAATTTTATCCTCGCCACTGATCAGCTCGTTAGCCGTTTGGGCAGTTGGTTATGTCTGTTAAGTACTGGGCATGCACTGGCTCCTGAACTTATCTGAACCTGCTCCAGTGTTGGTCCAATCTGGTCTTGATACAGCTCTCACTCGGTGCCATCACAACACTGGCCGGTTGTTCCAAGAGTTCACAACTCACTCCGAAAAAGTTTGTCCTCGCAGTTTTCTGGACTCTGGCTTCTCCAACCTTGAGCTCTGACACCTTGTGGGGCGGGCGTCCGCCAGCTCCAGGTACGGACACTCGATGGAGATGTTTATACACCACAATTACGTCCCCCCCCCCTGCCCATCTGTAGTATAATTTCGACTTTGAGTAAAGATAAAATTCCGTTGGGTTTGACTTCACCTCGTTCACAATCAGCCTCTGAAACTCTTTTTCAGCCCTTCTACACTCTGACTTTGTTTGGTTCCTGGATCTGTAATACATCCTCCTGTCCTGCTCCTCGTTTGTCTTCGCCCACATCTCAAATTTGAGTTTTCTTAACTTTGTCGTCTGCCGTATGGTTCATGTGTAGTGGTCTCTTGTATTCCTGGAGGCGCTGGGTTTGGTTTTGGGTGTACAGTGATATTCCTGTTAGCTGGAACAATTGGTGCAGAGCACTTCCGGGAATGAGAGATTTCCGGGTAACGAGACGACTCTCTCAAAGCCTGAAAAAAATCCCTCTTCCTGGAATTTTCCGGGTAACGGAAAATTTTTCTCAGAAGTTCCAGAAATTGCCCATTACATCATCTCTCGAACCCGGAAAAGAAATCCCCCATCCCTGGAATTTTCCGGAAAAATGTGCCCCTTGGAAAATTGTTCCTAAAGCTAGAATTTTCCAGATAATTCTGGTGTTGGGAATGATTTCCAGATAAAATTTCAATTCCAGCTATTGGAGAGTTCTAGGTTTGAGGGATTCCGGCTAACAGAGATATTACTTATCGATCAAATGGTTCACTTTACTGGCTATGATATTCGCGTATTGTCTGTTCGTATACCTTTCTGAGTCAGGCCATTGGATACCCCTCGTCTCCTCCTTCAATCCTTCATGATTTCTCTTGTAATATTTTAACCTGGGCCTGGTTTTGTCATGAATCAAGTAAGTTGAATCTGAAGGACTTTACATGGTGACTGGTGCCAATGGGAGCTAGGTGTTCCAGGTTGGCCCTCCTTGTTAGTTATGAGGTCTAGTGTCTTGGGTGTTTGCTCCCCTCTGTAATAAGTCTAGTCTTTAACATGTTGGGACAGAAAATTGTCTCTTGGTTTCTACAAAAAGAGTAGCAGAGTTATTTAGGTCATTTGGCATGGTTTCACCTCTCAGTCGATGTCTCCGTAGTTAAAGTCCCCCTTGACAAGGAGGTGCATTGTCTATTAAGGCTCTCGAGTTCCTTTGGTTTAATAAGCTACAGTTTGAGGTTCTGTAGATACACCCAGCAATAAGCAAGTGTCTCCCCTTCAATTTAATTTTACACTACTTTGATTCTTCAAACCCATCCTCCTCCTGTTCCCTCACTTGGCTGTCTCTAAGGTCTTGCCTAGCATAGATAACCACAGCCCTCGTACAAGTTGCTTGAGAAAGGTTTGTAAATGAGTCCTATCGGTCTGTATTGAGCTCTCATTCCTCCGGGTCTATTCTTCTGTTCTTGTACAACATTTCTAAAACGCCTATACCTTCAGTAGTGTTTCAAACTCCTCTCTTATCAAGGAACGTGTCCATATTAGTGTACATGACTTTAAAGCCAAAATTTGTTCGCGGTAACGTTTCTGCTCTTAGTAGTGAATCCTGCCTCCCACCATTCTCGGGCAGTGCTTGACAGCTGTCGCCGTTGTCAATCCTGGGGGGGATGTCCAGATGTAAGAGCGGGGGCACATGCTGCCACTACTACTACTCACTACTGAACCACCGAGCCCACCTAAAGACGGGGATTTTCTTCCGCCCTTATTCCTTATTTCATACTTCTGTCTTATTTCCTTCAATTGGTTCTGTCTACATATTTCAGTTCATGGTTACTTCATAACCTCAGTTCTTTTGGTAGCATGGCGAGGGTAGGCACATGGGTATTGTAATTCTGGTATCAAGGTCACTTGGACAAAATAACGGTAGATACTGGGTTGAAATGAATACCCCTACTATACTCTAAGACAGTGGTTCTCAACCTTGTTTGCCCCATGCACCCCTTTCACCATATGTCAGAATGTCATTCCCCCCTCCTTTCCAAGACTGTCTGCCTCAAAAAGTGCATTCCAAATAATATGCATATAATACTGAAAATCCTTTATTTTTTCCATATTAGTACATATACATTTACAATTTTACATGGATTATTTTTATAGTGGAGTCTTACAAATTAAATGCCAATTGAAAATGTTGATGGATTTATAAAACTTGAATAAAAGTAAAATAGTTTTTTTTTTATTTATAATGAATTACTTAACAGACCAAACTGAAGCATAATGCAATAAACAAAAAGTTCAATAGAATACCAGGATATTGTAAATTTGTAATTAATTTTATTCAGATGAAGATTACAGTCAATGAGAAACCTGTGATTGTTTTTTCTTCGCCAATTCTGGGATACGCGGAGGAGTGCTTGAAAGGGCACAACGCAGGTCATTTTCTACCTCTAATCTACTCCGTTGCTTCGTTTTAATCTGCAACAGAGTTGAAAAGCCTGACTCACAAAGATACGTCGACACAAACGGAAGCAATGCACGGATAGCTCTTTCTACCACTTTTGGGTAGGAATCGCACATCAAGGCCAAAATTCTGTGATTGATTTCTCATCGAACATATCTCTTGCTCCCGAATCAGTTCCCCCCCCCCCCTGAAAACCTGAATTCCCCCCCTGGGGGGAATTCCCCCCTGGTTGAGAACCCCTGCTCTAAGAAATGGTTTATTAATAAAATTAAAGGAGGGAAAAGAATGGCATTAACATACAACTCTAAGGTGCAACTCCTCGGCTTTACTCCACTGCAATTCACTTAGATACTGTACTAGTACTTCTCACAACCTTACTGGTGTTACATTACATTACAAGACAAACTTACATATGATACCTACAGACTGTTGTTAGTACATATGAGATGCACTCACAACACACATGTTATTACTGATACAAACAAGTTTACATGGGTTCACTACCCAACATGGGATAATTATATTCCAGATAATTATCCCCAAGCAAATAGAACAAACACTGTGGACCATATAACTTCCAGGAGTGTCCTAGGGTAGAACACTCAACTGATGACCGCTGTTATGATCGGTGGTAGTCGAACACATGGCTAGAGTCTGGGGTCTAGCCCCCACGATGCATGGAGCAAATTAATCCTGCCGGGCAGCCGGTGGGGTGTTCAAATAACCCACACACTGGATCTGAGACAAAGTTGGAGAAGTGTTACTGGAGGGCATGATGAACTGGATCACAAACAATCTCTCGTCTAGCAACGTCAGACGACATTTACTTTAGTACTTCTTACACGGAGTAAATGACAATTTCACTGTTACAACATGAACACTGATACTCACAAAATTGACTAAGTCGAACTGAATGGCTAAATTGGCGGGGAACACGTGCCTACATACCTGAGACAAAGTTGAAGCGTTACGGAGGCTGTCTCCCTCCTCGGCATGGGTTTTTATACCCGTGAGTTGCCAGAGGTGGCTACTCACGCAATGACAAAAATCACAAACAAATCAACTGTTACACATTCAAAGATGACCCTCAGTTGACACAGGTCTGGTGAATTACACAAGTTGATTTACATAAACTAATTCAAGATTGAGCTTGCCAGTAGAAAGTGGAATATATGTATTGACAACCGAGTACAAAAGGCTGGACTTAGACAAGGAGCCTTGGTGTACAGGTAAAACGCGTTTCTTCCTAGGGATGTTTTGCGGACGTGAAGTATAATAAGAATCAACAGGTTACTAAAACAGACAAGCTGTCAATGTGACCATGACACAGACTGTAAGAATCTTTAGTCTTGAGCCTAGTTTATGATGTGATAGGATTCTACTGTCGGTTTAATAATAATACTGATTATTATTAGGACAATTGCATTTGTGTCGAGACCTTTTAAAGCCCACGACTCGGCTGCGTTCCCACTGGAGGCCTCGTATCTGGCGTTGGGACGGGGATGATGCCACCGTGACGTTAATGGAAACAAAATTAAAGGAATAAATTTTCCCCATAAATAGATAAAATACATGAGTTAAGTTACCCAGCCTCGCTTTGCCCCCTAAAATACATTACATATACATAATTTCAATGGAATTTTTATAAAAAATAGCATATATTATACATGCCAAAAGATAAACTAAATTTTGTATTGTACTCACTGATGGGCGGAGGTGGAGCGAGTGTGTAGTGGAGAAGGAGGGTGGCTCCTCCTCTTGCTCTGACTGGGTGAGAGAGGGTGATGCGCTGTACACAGTAGTCCGTGACGACGTTATACCGAATCAGCGGGACGTTGTCCAAATCTTGGGTATCTAAAGAGTAGCAACGTTATAAGGAAACAACGTTGTCGTGGGCAACGTTAAACGAGAACTTGCTGTATTCTGACGAAGAAATTTACCCCTTGCTGGGATAACTTCCTTCATAATCACACCTACTAATAATTGTAATCTAAGTGAAATAAGATGTGCGAGATCATTTCCTTGTGGCAGACTAATATTATTAAAAAAATCACTTGGCTGTCCTGCCGGTCTTGACCTCGCTGGCACCCTCGTTTGTCCAGTGTTGTTGTCCAAGACTGACGTTTTTTTTTTCAGTTCTCTTTGATGAGCTGTTGGTATCTGTGCTAGCACTATCTACACTGTATCTCTATGAATGGTGGATCATATGCACCATCACAGATCTTTAGAGAACCCAGAAAAGAAAAATTTTGTGGCGGCAATAATGTGCTTTGGTTCCTTGCAGGCTCTCGTACCTGTTGCTTGCCTCTTTTTTATTTTCACTTCAATTCTCAGTTTCAACCTCGGTTTCTGTTAACATTATGGACTGTCCTAGCTAAAGGCACAGTACTACACTCTGACCATCCTTTGGACGGTCAGTCCCAGCCATGGACACGCCTCAAAAATTTTCTGAAGTAATTCTTGGCAGTGGTTTTGTGGTTGTCCCCAGAGCCTATACACAGTTGAGTAGGTAGAATATTTTGCTATACACTTGCAAATAACATTAAAAATCCTATTTTGATTTATACATTATCACGAACAACGATATTGATGTTTTTGTGCATTTACCGTCCAATTTCTGCCGCTCGACAAAGAAGATCCAAAGTGCTAACACTCTTTGTTACAGACTCGACACTACCCGACCCGCACGACCCGATTACAAGGGTAAATTTAACCATACAAATAAATTTTGAGTAATTATTGGTTAAACATTACAGTACCCGTATTTTCATATGGCACTAATGATGAACTTTTATGTATGGAAATTCTGTTCACTGATTGCAGGGAATTCCTCCAAACTGTAACTTGGGTGACTCGTGGGGCAATTAGAAAAATATTGTTGGTTACTGGAGGGGCTTTGAGGTTAGCTGCTGGTGTCCTAGTGCTGGGAAGCAGGTGTTATATTTGGTGATTGTGACGGGTCAAGGGATGTTGAAAATCTTAATTGTTTGGTGATTTTTCTAATTGCCTTCTTCAGGATTAGACTCTGGAGCCCATACAATGTAGGCTGTATTGCTGACAAGAAGACCATGTATGTGATCAGTAATACAAGGATATAAGGACTTCCTGTCATGGACACTGATATTTGAAATGCCAGCAGTGGTAGGTATGCGACTGCAAAAAATACAACTAGACGGCGACTAATACGAACACACTTCTTGCGTACTGGGTGCAGGGTAAGTTCTACCGGGTTATTGCAGAAACCCTTGGGTGGAAGAGAGAGAGACTGGTGATGGTAGTTTCTCCCTTCTCGTGGAGTAATGGAGTTATACTCTTCCTCTGAATCTTCATGTTCGAGAGTTGAGGTGGTGCGAGTTGTAGCCAGGGCACGGATACATTCTGTACATTGTCTGTGGCTTGATTTCTGGTGCGGTGTACTGTGTCTGCTGGAGTGTGTTGACAGGTCATCCATGTATCCTGCACATATGGAGTAATTGACATTTATCAAGGGAGAAAATGGTTTAATATTGGGTTCATGACTTGGCAGGCTCAAGTTGAAACCGGAGTCCCAATTTTTAGAGGAAACTGGCAAAATGGGATCATTATGTGTCGACTCCTTAAGTGGGGTCCTAAGAAGTGGCCAAGGGTCCTGGGTAGGGGAAGTTTCACGTTCTTGGTGTCCAGTACATTTGAAACTTAGTTCTTTATTAACCAGTGTGCTGACCATGTCGCTCTTGGCATTAAGACTGGGCTGAAATTCTATAGTATTAATCTTCCATGCTTCGGTATTAACAATGTGGTCGTTGGGAGATGTACCCATATTAACGAGGGTGGTCTCGTGTCTCTTAATGGCTGGGTTTGTGTTGTATATGTTTTCCACTGCATTAGGCAAGGGTATTACAGAAGTTGGCATTTTCACTAAGTGTTTTGTACCCTTTTCTTGTGTAATGTCTTCTTGAACATCCAGTGGTTCAATGACTTCATATAAGTGCTCACTCTCCAAGTCTAGTACACGATCTGGAAGCTTATTCGAGTTATTTGGGCCCATGAAAGCTTTTTCCTTCAGTTGTGGCAGGTCATCAGAGTAGGACAAAGAGGATCTTGCTACAAGATGCTTTTGCGTAGGTAGTGCAAGGTCACTGGAATAACAAGATTCATGTTGGCGACCTGGAATGCTTTTATTATTAAGAGGAAATGGACTTAATTGATAGATCCCCAGAGGTTTATGACTATGGCTCGTATTTTTAGGTGAACGGTTTGCTTTTGTTGAACTTTGGAGAACTGCTTCATTGCCACTGTTATCCAAAGCAGTTTCAGTGTTTAACGTGGAGATATTTTTGTATCCAGTTTGGTTTGTTTTATAGTCGAGCGACTTGTTCTGTTGTAAAATTATATCCTTGGCGTTATGCTGGTTGTATCCTCCAAGCGTGGTGATATCTGAACTACCATTCTCCTGGACACGCCAAGATCTCCCTGTTCGATCAATGAGGCGAATCGGATTTACGCATATACTGGAGTTGGGTATACCATGATTAGAAGGGTAAATTGCCTTTTTCTGAATTTTCTTTATGGTGAGGCAATTGACTAGGGTTATGATGAAGATTCCAAAACTAATAGAAATGCTCGTGAGTGGGAGTGTGTCTTGAAAGATAATGGCGATATGACTGGGGGAACAGTTCATATCTTCCTTCACAAGATCATTTAACGTGAAACTGATCGTAATGCCAAAGCCGGTGATCCACAATACAAGGATTACAAAAAAAATGGCTAATCTTTCCAGAGTCAGAGTTTCACGAAAGTTGTAAAACTGCCACCATCGTACAGCAGAGATACTGGAGATGCTGCCCACCGACACAAAAGTCGTAAGAACCACCGCAGTGACGACAAGCATGCAACCTCGTTTTGTTATGCTGTCGGGTTGAAGAATGCCGAGGACGACAATAGGTACCGTGAATGTACTTGCTAGTAGGTCCGAAGTAGCAAGACTTGCATACAAAATTAAAAAAGTCTTGCGCAAGTTATTTCGGCAAAATATAGTGAAGAGGATCGTGGAATTTGCGATCAGGGAGAAAGAGAACAAGATTAAAAGAATGCAAACCAGAGCATAGGAGACAACTTGGAATCCGCTCTCGGTGTCTGGAAATCCTCCCGTGTCCTCACTGAAGTTGTAATGTTCATAACTTCCAAAATTCTTGGTGTAAAACGGAGTTCCTGGCAATTCCTCATTAAGGAGTGGTTGGTGGGCAGCAGTGCTGTTGTGAAATAGGGTGTTGAGAACCTTCGCCAGGTCAACAGTAGTTTGCATCTGCTTATTATTCGATTTGGTAGTCACAGATGGGGTGATGGGAGTAACTGCGAGCAGGTTAGGGTTTTGGGCGATATTATCATGCCAAAACCATTCTAAAAAACTTTCTGCAGTACTGGTTGGTGAAGTAGTCAACGGGAATCGGTCCAGAGTGGTACAAGTCTGTTCAATTTTCATTCTTGTGGTCAATGATGGGGTAGCACGATGACTAAAGTTTATAGTCATGTTTGGAGTAATTTCGCCGTTCCCAAAAAATTCCGAAAACCCGGTTTCAGTGCTACGTGAGGCAGGCCAAGTGAGTTGGTCGACCGAGGTGCCGGGCAACGTAGTCTTCTTAGTGGCACTATCCCAGAGCCAAGGGGTTGACCACAAGACGGTGGTTTGGTCATCAGCTAACTGGCTAGTAAACTGGGGATTTATGTTCGTATTGTTAGAGTTCATATTTACTTTTGTGCGTGTAGTGGCCCATGATAAGTGTGGAGGCACTTGGTTGAAATGTAGAGGATTGAGAGTCGGGGTGGGGTGTGGGCGTGTACCCTTCCACACCCACTTGTCACCTGCGTTTCCAACATCAGTCATTTTTGTCTAACTGGTAAATTTTATGTTCTCGATACAATGGGGCCACTAAATCACCATTAACGTTTATTGTAGAAAGAAAAATCTGTAGTGTCTTTGCAGTAAACTAGTTAACTGCACCTCAAAAGAAAAGTACAATAGTGTGAAACTGCTGCAAATGTTATCATGTAAGGTGACTGTTGAAATGCGTCACTTGTGATCACTCATCAGATTATAAATATTCAAATTATGGTTGCATTCGCCACTGTACCAATGTCGAGGTTTCTGAGTCCAGTCTTTTGGAGTTTAATTGTTTTTTTTTTTACAAAGTCTTGGAATATTCCGAATTTTTATTAAAGTTTCGGGACTTGAACAGGGTTTGGCAGTCAGTTGAGGGGTGCAGAAACTCCTAGTAACAAGCCACAAACGATCAGTACCAACACCTAGAGCAGCATTATTTATTTAAAGGTTTTTGCTTGATCCTTCAGCTTGCCGCTATTTTTCCCCGTAAACTTGTCAGTAATAAAGTTCCAGAAACCGTGTCGGGTTATCACTTGAAGCTTCAATCTTTTTCTTAATTTGTCAGTTTGCCCAACAGTATACATAAAAAAAAAAAGCTTTTTGTGGTGTGCCTGAAAGCCCGCTTCTAGTGTTGTGTAAAACTTTTTATTTTATATATTTTAATTTTTAAGTGTTTATTAGGTGCTTGCTCTCATCCCGTGGATATGAATGAGATTCCACGTGTCTTATACCGAACTCGCAACAGGCTAGCGTGTAACTGGGGGCGCTAAGTGGGCGGGTCTGGAGTAGACAGCGGTGGTGGCGTGCGCACAAAGGAGGATTGTGGGTGGGTTGGCGGGTGTGTAGCGCTGGGCGCAAAATTAATGTTTGTCACTAGAATATTTGGGGGGAAAATGAAAACTTTTGCATGAAGACAAGATAATTTTGTTAACGACAGATACAGATTGTTTTGGATTTTAAGTGCTTAATGTAAAGCATACTGCACTCTTTAACGCTTCAAATTAAGCACGCAATTGTTTGGTAATAGTGCTGCGGCTTATAGCATAACGCTTTCTTGACCCTAGTTTACTAATCTTAGGCGTTTCGCATTGTCTTCATATCTATGGGTAATTTTCAACTGATATGGCTTGCATTCTTACAAGAAAATCGTTCCACTTTTTATTTACGTTATGTTTGGAGAGGTTACTATGGCAACCGTTGCCAGGCTCACTGTTGATGCCGAAGCTTAATCATTTAACATTGCTTACGATAAGTTTCTAGGTGGTGACTATTACATTAAAGAAGATAGGAATGAATATTCGTGCGGGTGACAAAAGCTTGGGAGTAGCCAATATGTTTGCATGTAAAGTGGCGCCAATACTTCGAAAGTACAGTAGACGACTATACACCGTACCTAATCCTAACATCTCCGGGCTCTGGTACTGTATTAATCATTGGTTCGGAGCCTCTTCCTCTCCCCTCCCGTCACCCGCCTCCCACTTTCACTTGTACTTTTTTTCTTAAAATGCTACGATTGGTATCTTTAGTTCACCGTATTCAAATAATTGCATCGTAGACAAGTTTTGATTAATAATTCTTAATGTGAAGGATAAAACGTTCATTTTACAGGCATCTTAAGGATTTTACAATTGTAATTTTGCCCGGATGTGCGCACTGTCCAAACTAGAGGATGGGAGCATGTGAAAACTGCGTCACTGAGCCAAAGCGAGGCCATTTGCACCTTATCGTGTGCTGAACGTGACCATATATGTGTGCCAGAGGGTTTTACTGATGTGTTAAAAATCATTACAAAATTTATTACTAAATGTAAATTCTATATTGATCGTATTAATCAAAAAAATATTAGAAATTTGTAATCTAACTAAGATTGCAGTAGTATTAATGGTAATTCCGTTTGAGTGAGGCCACCCAATGGTTACATTCAGAGACCCAGCAGCCTCTCTCCTGGGTTTCGCCTTCCTGGCCCGGGAAAAGTAGTATCCCTCCCACCCCCAGTCCTTCAACGTGCTTGGACACTTCACATGTCAGTTAACGAGTGGCGGCCAGCGGGGCTCTGGTGACTGAACAGTTTCGTTCGTCAAATATTAGCGCTAAATTACTGGTGGAAGCCTTATTCGGCCGTATTAATCGTACTTACAACGTCTAGCTTTTTAAAGTCAGTGTAGTAAGAGTTAGGATTAAACACACACACACTTGCCTGTATTATATGGTTTGAAGCAGCATTATTTTAAAAACTTAAAGTGGGAAAAGTTTGATATTTTAAGACTTAGTTGGTACTGTTATCACCTTACTTGGAACATTTACAAAAGTTAATATTAGTATTTCTATATTGATTTGCAGCCACACCCACTTAACGTGTATTTTGTGAACATGGGATAGGATAACTGTTTAACGACTGTGACTGGCATTCGTCATAGTTGGACTCGTATTCTAACTCTTGCCCACATTTACCGTATTTTGACTTTAAGTACGAGACATGTAAAGCAATACTCCTCACCATATATACAAGAATACAATGAAAAAATTTTTCGAACATGACTGATTACGATTTCGACTCTGACCCGAATAGTTTGTATGGTATTGTATGTGACCAGTTGTCAACTTTCTCTGTCAGGCTCGCATACATACGTACATGGAGATCTCGCACTCAGGGTGGAGGTGAAGGAAACTCGCAATTGCGTTTTCTTTATATATACAGTATTATATGTACACTCACGCGCCATAGTTTCGATGCACCCTCTACTCCTGACTCAATGGAAGTCGTAGCCTTGGCTTCATACCGAACGTCCCCCCCCACCTATAGTTCAGTGTTGCAATGTGGTAGCTCGAAGCTGGATTGTACGAATAGCAGCTCATGATGTAATATTGGAGAGGATATATGCACGATACAGGTTTTTTTTTTAGTGACTTCATAACACTTTATTTAGCATCACTATACAGCCTTGACTACGACTTCCCTCGAGCCAGGAGTAGGATAGAGGGTGCTTCGAAACTGGCGCGAGAGTGTACAGAGCAGTTAGGTGCTGGGAGTTGCTGTGGAGGAGCTTCTTTAGAGGAGGTTTTCTCTGCTTAGGAGCGTGGTGTAGTATGACTTTTTTTTTAAAGGATTTGTAGGAATATTAGGTACGCTGACCTTAAGCTAAAATGCTGGTCCGCCCACTGCTGGGCATTAAAGGTTGCACACCACTAGAGCCATTTGTCTTCCCTAATTTTCTGTGTAATTTGACGAGCATGTTGGACAATAGCTCTCGAGAGTCTCACTCCCTCAGGGGAAGGGTACTGTCAGAGATGTCTTCTGAATGTGTTGATTCTGCGATTCTTTTCTGACCTCGTCATTGTAGAACCAGTACTCTTTGTGGTGTCTATTTGTAAGGATTGTTTATGGTATTGCTTCCTCTGCTGCGTGTTGTATGGCATCAGTAGGGTCCTGGTTTAGTTGGTTCATAGTTCTTATACCATTTTTTAAGTTCGTCTTGATATAATTTCCAATTTGCTTTCTTGGTAGTCCATCTGGGTGGCGGACATGGAGGAGGGAGTACCTCCATTCTCAAAGTAGTTGTCGTGGCAAAGTGGTCACTGGTCAGTTCATCTACCTCCCACTGAGCTACTGGAACGAGCTCAGTGGAGATGAATGTGAGGTTCAGTGTTCCTCCCAGTATGTGTGTTGGTTCCCCAGTATTAATGAGCGTTAATTCTGGAACATCTGTCGGCAGTTCCACTAGGTGGTGACCATGTGGGGTATGGGATATTTGGGTTCACACTCAGGATGGGATGGAGAAAGGAAACTCACAATGTGCTCTGTATACATGTTGTATTGGATGTACAATGCAGCTTGGTGCTGGGAAGTGGCAGCGTGGTTACAAGCGTGATGTAGAGAGAGCAGGTTGGTGAGGATGCTCGGAGGAGGACAGCTTGTCGGGTCGCCATGCTCGCCGGTGGGAGCGAGGGCCGCCAGGCAGCGGCGGAGGTGGTGTTGCTTGCTGCGGCTGTAGCTAGAAGAAGAGGGAGGGCACCACGAGGTCAGGTCTTAAATAGCGGGGGTAGGCGTGGCTTAGTAGTTGACCTCCGTGATGTATGGCGGCGCTGGTTGACCCAGACCACGAGGCATACACTGGGGAATTTGCGGGGTCGCCTACTCAGCGACAAACGGCGTTTGTAGGGGGATAAATCCACTACAACCATCCTGTTTCAATGTTGTGGTCGGATTGATCGTTGGACGGTGGGCATTGAAGTCCCCAGCAATGAGCACAAGTTCCTGTGTTGCTTGTCAGTAGTTTACCGGCTTCTAGTCGTTTGGTTGGCAGTTTACAGATGTAAACTACAAGACTGTCGTTTGTCAGGTGTATCAGAACAGCTTGTGCCTCTTCTCCATTTCCACAGTGAACTGGTTCTACTTCTGAACTGGGGATGGTCGTCCTGACGAGAATCATGCTGCCATGGGAGTAGGGCCTTTGTGGTACAGAGTACTGTTGGTATCCAGGCAAGCGGAATTGTTTATCTTTTGACATCAGGGTTTCTTGCCAAATGGAGACATCAATATTTTTAGCTATGGCTGCTGCTTGTACAGTATGCCGTTTGTTGGACAGGCCTTGTACATTCCACTGTGTTATCTTGAGATGACAAGGTGGGGCTATTCTATCATTATCTCCTCGTCGCTTGCACTGTAGTTGCTCTTGGTGTTCATGATTAGAACATAGAACATAAGAATGGAGGAAACTGCAGCAGGCCTAATTGCTCTTACTGGGCAGTCCCATTTACACCCAACCCCTATCGCTCATATATCCATCCAACCTATGTTTGAAGCTATCCTGCGTATTTGAGTTAATGATGGTGTTTGGTAACTTGTTCCATTCATCCACTACTCTATTTCCAAACCAATATTTACCTATCTGGCACCTAAATCTAAATATGTCTAATTTAAAGCCATTGTTACGAGTTCGCTCCTGGTTGGATAGTTTGAGCATCTTGGCTGTGTTGTTGCTGTGGTAACAGTGATCACAGAGAAATCAGGTTCACCCTAAATTGGGAAACGAAAAACTGACAATATGGTCAGAGTCCCAAACTTTCGGTTGGCGGATTATTAGGGGTTAAGAAGGTACCTTGGTGAGGTCACCTGGGAACAGTCATGTCAGTTCCCAGTAGGAAGGGGTGAGGTCATAGATGACAAAACAATTGATCATGACTGATATATTCACTAGTATACTACATAAAGCACAAGAACAAAATATACCATACAGAAAAATTAGGTCAAATAAGAATGAGCCAAGGTGGATGACCAGAAAACTTAAACATGACATAGGAATAAAGAAAGGAATATATAAGAAATTAAAGGGAGGGGAGGAGCAGCTCAGAAACAGGTATAATGAACTATCTAGGAATGTTAAGAAAAATGTAAGGAAAGCAAAGAGAGACTATGAAATCAAAATAGCAAGAGAATCCAAGGCGAATCCCAAGGGATTTTTCCAGGTATATAGGACAAAGGTCAAGGACAAAGTTGGGCCTTTAAAGTCAGGGAGGGGAGAAATGATAAATGGCAGTGAAGAAATAAGCAAAGCATTGAACAGCTACGTCTTATCAGTTTTCACAGAAGAAATTTGCGATGAAATTCCGGAGGTGGAACTGATATTTAAGGGAAAGGAAGAAGAGAAATTAAAGAATATCACTATCAGAAAAGAGGATGTTCTTAAGAAGATAAATAAACTAAAGAATACAAAATCCCCAGGGCCGGATGAAATTTTCCCTCGAGTCTTAAAAGAGTGTAGGGAACAGATTAGCGGACCCCTCGTAAACTTATTTACAAAATCATTAGACACTGGAGTTGTGCCAGAGTTGTGGAAACAGGCAAATGTAGTACCCATATTCAAAAAGGGAGACAGAGCATCAGCGTCAAATTACCGGCCGATCAGTTTGACGTCAGTAGTGGGAAATTTCTTGAATCAATTATAGCAGATAGCATCCGATCGCATCTAGAGAAAAGCAAATTAATCTATGACTCTCAACATGGGTTTACAAAGGGAAAATCTTGTCTAACAAATCTGCTAACGATTTTTAGGAAAGTCTTTGAGGTAGTAGATAATGACGAAAATTACGATGTTATTTACTTAGACTTTAGCAAAGCATTTGACAGAGTACCGCATCAGAGGCTTCTGAGAAAAATCAAGGCTCATGGTATCGAGGGGAAAGTTTTAAATTGGATAAAATCATGGCTCACCGATAGAACGCAGAGGGTCAGCGTAGATGGTGTTAAATCTGAGTGGGGCCGTGTAACCAGTGGGGTTCCCCAGGGGTCAGTACTAGGCCCACTCTTGTTCATAATCTACATAAACGATTTAGATACTGGGATCAGCAGTGACATAAGCAAGTTTGCGGATGACACCAAAATAGGGCGGCAAATTAATTCAGGGCAGGATGCAAATGCATTACAGGAGGATCTAAATAAACTGCAGGGGTGGTCTGAAAAATGGCAAAAGAAATTCAACACCAGCAAGTGCAGCGTACTTAATATTGGAAGAACAAATACTTATAATGTATACAGCCTTAACAACATCAACCTAGAGAAGTCGACTTGTGAAAGAGACCTAGGGGTACTTGTAAGCCCGGACCTACGGCCTAGAAAACAGTGCGTTAATGTTCGAAATAAGGCAAACAGAGTATTGGGTTTTATATCTAAAAGTGTAAGTAACAAGAGTGCAGAGGTCTTATTGCAACTATATCTTGCGCTAGTCAGGCCGCACCTCGATTATGCGGTTCAGTTCTGGTGCCCCTATTATAGAATGGATATAAATTCACTAGAGTCGGTGCAGCGAAGAATGACAAAAATGATTCCGGGACTTAGAAACCTTCCATATCAGGATAGGTTAAAGAAACTTAACTTGCATTCCTTAGAAAGACGAAGAGTGCGGGGAGATATGATAGAAGTATTTAAGTGGGTGAAAGGAATCAATAAAGGGGATATAGATAAAGTTCTTATAATATCCGAGCAGGATAGGACTCGGAGCAACGGATTCAAGTTGGATAAGTTTAGGTTTAGGAGGGAGATAGGAAGAAACTGGTTCACAAATAGGGTGGTGGACGAGTGGAACAAGCTTAGCAACCTTTAAGTAAGTGCGGGAACTCTGGAAAGTTTCAAAAGGAGGCTAGATAGATTCATGGATGATAGATAGTGGTAGTAACTCTCGACAGGAGCTGCCATGCACAGGCCAACCGGCCTATTGCAGACTCCTTATTCTCTTATGTTCAGGTCTCAGACTAGATTGGGCTTCACACTGAACTTGTTGTTCTTGTATTCTAGTTCTAATACTACCGCTACCTCGTATGCATGGTTGAATTTGGTTTCTTTGGGAATTTTGTACTACATCACAGTCAGAATCACGAGGGTGGGTGGTTCTTCTACGGCATGGGTCACCAAACTTTTTTCACAGTGGGCCGGATAACTGAAAGAATGACGAGTGCGGGCTGCATAATCATTCTGTTCAATACTTGCAAGCCAGAACGAAAGCTCTGGTAACGTCAGAGCGTAGGCGGAGCTACCACGAGCCGGGGAAGGACTTGGGATCCGGCCCGCGGGCCGTAGTTTGGTGACCCCTGTTCTACGGAGTGGATTGCTGGGGACATATTGTTGATGGCGGAGATGGTTTTCCTTCCGAGGCCTCTTGTGGCATTTTCCTTCCATCTGTTACATCTCTCACACTCATCTTTATCTCAATAAATTGACAATGAAGGCTCGCTATCCTACCTAGTTCCTTGTTGCCTTAGGACCAGTGCCGTAGCCAACCCCTCCAATGGGGCGGTCATAGGTTGGTGGCTCTGGTTCTGCAACAGGACCCCCATAAAAGAGGGAACCTACTGTACCCTATCGGCTAAACTCACTGGCCCACCTCACACCCCTTTAAGGGGCACTTTTGTGGCATGTCCTAACAGTTGCTGCAGGGTTCGTTAATACTGGGAGAATCGGTGAGGGCACTAAAAATTTTGAGCATAAAACACGGAAACGAGCAAGTCCATTCAACAGAGACGAGATATCCACCTCAAAGAGAGAGTGGCGTATGACTACAGTAAGTCTGGCCAGGCGCCGACGGATATGAACAAGTGGAAGCATGTAGGTTGGGAGTAGCTGTGACATGTGTCTTCTCATCTCACTGCTCAGCTGGGCTCTGACCTTTACATCGAGGCGGGGGTATTTATATGATTCTGCCGGATCAAGAAACGGAGATGCGAAGTGTGCGGAGCTGCTGGTTGGCTGAGGCGAGGCGGCAACAGGCCAATCAGCGAACGATTTGGTGGAAGAGAGTTTGATGTGGAACTCGCTGCTGATTGGCCTAGGAGATGACAAAGTGACCAATCAGCAAGCAGCCCAGAAGCTTAGAGGGGGGGGCTGAGATATGGAACTCGCTGTTGATTGGCTGAAGTGAAGATGGGAGATCCGTTGTAGAGGAGTGTGTCCACTACAAGTTCCATTAGTCCAGCTGATATCCAGAAGTTACTGGTTTTAAAGATCAATTGTGGATATTTTTAGCAGTAGTTAACAGCTCCATACGTATCAGTCTTGCAAGGAGTCGTGGAGTTCCATATATGGTGGTCGTGTATTAGAACCTTTATGGTATTTTAAATGAATATTGCAAGTAACTTGTCTGCAGTGAAAGTAATTCATGGGGGGTCTTGTAAGGCTGGATTTTTAACGTTGATAAAGACGGGGTAGGCAAGAAGTGGTTGGCGGGAGAAGGGTGAGAATCGATGTGTTGAGAAGTGGTGTTATAGGGTGGATGGAAGTGTGGAAGAGTATTGATGTATGGTGTGGATACCTACAGTACTTGAGTAATGAAATTATACTAAGTTTAAGTTCGAATAGAGAAATGTGGTTGAGGTATACAAAGGAAGATGAGGCACAGCTCTCCATGATTGGGAAGTGGAAATGAGTGAGGTAGTTGAGGAAAACCAGGAAATGGAGTAGGTGGGTGTGGCATGTGGCTTTGGAGTAGATACATTTCCTTAATCACTGGTTCCCAATTTTCTTTGGCAGTGACCCTAAATTTCCCAACAATACGGTGTGGTGACCCTCAGGCATATAATATATTATTTAGCTTGAATGTTAAGCAAAAATTTATTTGACTTTAAGGTAAGTACTATATTTTTAAAATTGTCTGAGGACACCCCTGCCACCCTGATTTGGGTTGTGACCTCAGGATGGGAACCGCTGCAGGCTTATCTGCTAATGTGTAACCACTTTGTCTTTCTCGGTGACTACAACAGATGGACCCAGAGTACAAGGGGAATCTTGTGGAACGTCGCACCATCTTTGGCCTGACACTGGAGCAGAGGAGGAATGATGC
The DNA here is from genome assembly GCF_018991925.1 of Homarus americanus. Lineage (NCBI taxonomy): Eukaryota > Metazoa > Arthropoda > Malacostraca > Decapoda > Nephropidae > Homarus > Homarus americanus. The sequence continues at coordinate 11,092,410 of NW_024737042.1, forward strand.
ATCCATCACACCTGATCTTTTAAGCAACATTGTTACAAAAAACAAACAGGTGCATTATTTTAGTATTTCCGTAATATATGTTTTCTCCTGGATGTAATATGAAATTTTTTTGTGAGTATAAATTCTGAATGCTACGTGTGGAGGGAATGTTCGATATTAATTTTCTTACAGCTGAGCAAAGAAAGTATTCGCGATCTCATTGTAGCAACTATAGCCGTGAAGTACACACAATCAAACTCTGTCTGCTATGCAAAGTCTGGCCAGGTGGTGGGTATTGGTGCTGGTCAACAGTCACGTATTCATTGTACCAGACTTGCAGGCGACAAAACTAATAATTGGTGAGTGTTTTTCTTTAATTCTACACAAGCTACTTTATGATCCAAGATGACTTGACAAGTGCTGGTTTGGTTGTTTGCAATTATCTAGTTTTCATCTTCCCTAAATTTGAAAGTTTTTCATAACACATGGTATCAGTTTTCGTGTTCATATAAATGCTAAAGGCAGAAGCTCTTAATGTATTAATCTACCAGTGTTTACTAATATATGGTAAATAAACGGATCAATCAGTGGACCTTTGCAAGCTGGTAGGGTAACAACTGGTGATGGTCATCATTTGCAAAATTAAACAGAACTCCTTATGATGAAGACTATGCTGATCAAGGTAATGGTGAATAAAGTCGAGAGATTACCAGAAGACTAGGCACCCCAGTTTTTTCACCTGATAAATAAACCTTTTAATTCTAACTTGACCAGACCTAACCCCTCCAGGTAGTGTCATAACGTTTGACCCTTTCTGTGACCATAAGAAAAACCTGCTTACCTAATAAAGTAAAATATAAACTTTTAAGTAAAATTAGATACGCTGTAAAGTGTACAATCGCCCACAAGTCCTGTCCCTTCTCCTGAACCATGAAATTCAGACTCGTGAGTCCTATGCATTTATGGACAATGTTGCACGTACTGTATAGTTTGGGTTCAGGAGTCTGAATGTCGAGTTTTGTGGAGCAGCTGGAGAGATGAAAGGAATTTTGTGGGTGACTACAGCTCGACAGCAGAAGTTCGTCCCAACCAACCTGCATGGTATGAGGAAGGTGTTAAGATAATTATGCTTTAGATGACTAGTTATTTAAGATTGATGAACTGAGATTGCTAAAAACTACATATTTTGAATACTGTATTACTGTACTTAATTAGTGTGAAAATAATGTTATTGAGAAATATGCCCTTGTTTCATAATGAAAATGTCATTAAGCCTGATAAATACTAGTTGGTATTAGCAATACAAATACATCTTGTTCCCCAGTTATTAATCTTCCTGCAGCAATTTCATACTGTATATTTCTCCACATTATTTTCACACAAGAAATTCATTCTTGGTCATTCTCTGATCATCATCCTTGAATAACAAGCCATTTAAAGGATGTCGACTCTTCTTCCCATACAGTGTTACCAGATAACCTGCCCTTCTACAATGTAAGTGGTTTGGGATAAACTTCTGCTGTTAATTGTACTGCTGAAGAATAAAAATTATGCATTAATTTAATTATACTGTAGTTAGCCGAGGGAAGAGCAGGGGGGGGGGGCGGGCAGAGTTATCATTGTTTGTCTTCCATGATGACAAAGGCGGAAAACCCCTATAGAGGTGTGGGTAGCATGAGGTGGTGTACTGGGACACCTTACAGGCTTTATGAAGGTTAAAACATGCATGCAATTTAAAAATACCCAGTGTGGTTGTTCTCATTGGAGGGAAATTAGTCCTAATACTGTACTGGGCTTGTACTGTATGTGGAACATTGCAATTAATTAGATGAAATAAGTTGGGGTGCCTGATCTTCAGATGATCCAGATCTTAATCAATAAATTGAGTGGTTTTAATAATTTATAAATTAATTTTTTATAAATTTTTTAAAACTCTCCTTGGAGGTTAAAACATGCACATGTATTGTAATATTATGAATAAGCTTATACTGTGCAGGACTTACTTTGTTTAGCAGTCTGTAAATGAAAGAATAAATTTTTAGATGCCAGTGTGATTATGTGTGGGGTCTCTTAGGTGGCTGCGGCATCATCCTCGTGTGTTGAACATGAAGTTTAAAGAAGGAGTGAAACGAGCTGAGAAATCCAATGCCATTGACAACTTTGTTTGTGGTACTGTGGGTAAGTACAGCATCTCTGATTTGCCCCCTTGGTTTTAGATTTAGAAGAAAGTTGGTGTGTGAACTTGTTTGAATTTCACCGAGTGACCAAAACTGACCCTTATAACAGTTTACATTTTGATGTGAATAATGTTGAAGCTGGAATCTGCTTTTCAAACTATAGGTACTTCTTAGAACAAAGCTTGAATTTCCTCGTGTTGTATTATTTTTCAAACATAGCTGCATGGATGAGAAGTTCAAAACTCCTCGAGTTTGAAGTTGTGATTTTATTTTGGGCTTCAACTTGGTAGACCTGACAAAATGCTCTCCCTTAGGCAAAGATATGCCGGAATCACAGTTTGCAGCGGTACTTGAGGAGATTCCAGCCCCATTGACTGAGGAAGAAAAGGAGTCCTGGATAAAGAAGCTGAATGGCATTGCACTATCCTCAGATGCTTTCTTCCCATTCAGAGATAATGTTGACCGATCAAGACAGGTATGCAGAAATATTTAATTACATTAGCGTTAAAAATGTAACTTAAGCTTTTGCATGTTCAAGCTAGAATAATTTTTTTAATCATTTGCTTAAATTTTAAATGAAAGACTGGTACTGCATAAATTAGTTAAGAAATCTAAATTAACATACTGTATCTTGATTCAAAGGTAATAATTTGCAGTTGCATTCCAATATAATAAACATTGATTCTTGGACCTTGTGGAAGTGATTGCTAAGTGTTTGGTATATTATTTAGTCTGAAATTTAACACCAACTTCAGCATTTAAGTGAATATATGGTAGGCATTGTCAAATGAAGCAACACGTAAGATACTTGTAAAAACATTCCATTTCATGTTGATAGGTTAGGTTCAACTAAATGTGAAGTTTAATGAAAATTTTGCACTTCTCAGCTGAATAACCTGATCTGACCTAAACACAACAGGAAACAAAAAACATTTTCATGGGTATTTTACAGATGCCTGATTTTACACATTGATTGTAACACATAATTACATTAGAAGTTATGATTACCATTTATATTAATTCTAATGCTTTTCAGAGTGGTGTTGATTTCATCGTAAGTCCAGCAGGGTCTACCAACGACAGCCTGGTGGTGGATGCCTGTGATGAGCACGACATGGTTCTTGTACATTCAAATATCCGGCTCTTCCACCATTAACATAGAGGATACTGTAATATTAAATACGTACCATTCTTTTCAGTCCTGGTTTGCCGAGCTAACAATATTACAGTATTGTACTGTAGTATTCATCACTTGCGTAGCTTTGCAGAATACAGTACATGTATTTAAATTGTTCTTTAGAAACTTGTTTACACTTTGTTTATTATTAGATCTATATATACAGTATTGTATTTTCAAATAAATCTAATTCAGTATTTGAATCTAATTTGGTTACCCGTGACACCCAAGACTAATCCCTTGGTAAACCAGTTTTTGGCATCTCCGTTTACCAACAGTAAATTATAAAGGGGGTAATTAAAACACCAATTTATGGTACGAACATTTATATTTAATGCAGTAAAACATAGTAAGTGGCCTGTCTACTGTGTGTCAAGACAATTCATCAAATACTTCATGAGAATTCTGAGCATCTGTTAAACCTGGTGGAAAAAATGGTCCTCTTAGGTGACTTATCACATCCAGGGAATCTGATGCAGAAAGGATAAAATATGGCAGTGTAAATTTGCTGATAGTAAAGCAAAACCAATACTGCTGATGAAGTGGACACACAGTAGTGATCCCCAGGCCACACTTCTTGTATAACACGGCATGAAGACTTGCGCCAGATGAAGTACACAGAGGCTTGCCACGCACAAAAGAGCTACTAGTCATGGCTACAAGTCTTGCAAAACGAGAACAGTCCGGTTTGTGACTTGCTCGTGAATACAAAATTACGCAAATTCAAAAAATGCAAAATCCATGTAAAACTTTGCTAAAGGTCATCCTACTTATTGTCGTGTTTCCAAACCCCAAAATGTGTGGAAAATTCTCTGAAATTTTTGGAAAATTTCGGATTTTGTTTTTTAATTTCAGACATTTTAAAAAAGTAATTAAGGGAAATTTTAAAATTTCGGAAATTTTTGGAAAATTTTCGGAAAATGTTTGATTAAATTTTCCAAAAATTTCCGAAAATTGCCCAAAATTTTTAAGAAATTTCCAAAAATTTTACAATTTTTCAATAATTTTACACAATTTTTCAAAAATTTTACAAAAATTTCCCAATTTTTTTCAAAAATTCCCCAAATTCTCCAAAAAATTTCCGAAATTTATCCAAAAATTTTCGAAAATTTTCCGAAAATTGCCCAAAAATTTTCAGAAATTTTCCAAAAATTTCCGAAAATTTTCCTAAATTTTCCAAAAACTTCCCCAGATTTTCGCAAATTTTTCCCAAAATTTTCCCAAATTTTCCGAAAATTTTACAAAATTTACAAAAATTTTCAGAAAATTTTCAGAAATTTTCAGAAAATTTTCCAAAATTTTCCGAAATTTTTCAAAAAATTTCCGAAATTTACCAAAATTTTCCAAAAATTTTCCGAAATTTTCCGACATTTTCCCGAAAAAATACAAAATTTTACACAAATTTTCAGAAAATTTCCAAAAATTTTCCCAAATTTTCCGAAAATTTTCAAAAATTTTCCAAAAATTTCCGAGAATTTTACATTATTTTCCAAAAATTTTCACAGAAATTTCCGAAAATTTTCCAAATTTTTTCAAAAATTTTCCAAAAATTTCCAGAAATTTTTCAGAAAATTTCCCAAATTTTCCGACAATTTTCAAAAATTTTCCAAAAATTTCCGAGAATTTTACAAAATTTTCAGAAATTTTCCAAAAATTTTCCAAAAATTTCCGAAAATTTTCCAAAATTTTCCAAAAACTTCCCCAGATTTTCGCAAATTTTTCCCAAAATTTTCCCAAATTTTCCGAAAATTTTGCAAAATTTACCCAAATTTTCCGAAAATTTTCCAAAATTTCCCAAAATTTTTCAAAAAATTTCCAAAATTTTCGGAAATTTTCCCGAAAATTTTACAAAATTTACAGAAATTTTCAGAAAAATTTCCAAAATTTCCGAAATTTTTCCGAAATTTTCCGAAATTTTCCCGAAAAAATACAAAATTTTACACAAATTTTCAGAAAATTTCCAAAAATTTTCCCAAATTTTCAGAAAATTTTCAAAAAATTTCCAAAAAATTCCGAGAATTTTACAAAATTTTACCAAAATTTTCCCAAAATTTCCGAGAATTTTACATTATTTTCCAAAAATTTCCCCAGATTTTCGCAAATTTTTCCCAAAATTTTCCCAATTTTTCCCAAAATTTTGCAAAATTTACCAAAATTTTCCGAAATTTTTCCGAAATTTTCCAAAATTTTCCAAAAATTTCCCAAATTTTCCGAAAAATTTCAAAAATTTTCCGAAAATTTTCAAAAATTTTCCAAAAATTTCCGAGAATTTTACAAAATTTTCAAAAAAATTTCCAGAAATTTTCCAAAAATTTTCCAAAAACTTCTGAAAATTGCCCAAAAATTTTCAGAAAATTTCCGGAAATTTTCTGAAATTTTCCAAAAATTTCCCGATTTTCGCTTTTTTTTCTAAAATTTTTCCAAAATTTTCAAAAATTTTTCAAAAAATTTCCAAAATTTACCAAAATTTTCGGAAAATTTTCCGAAATTTTCCCGAAAATTTTACAAAATTTACAGAAATTTTCCGAAATTTTTCCAAAAATATAACTAAATTTTCCCAAAATTTCCCAGAATTTTTCAGAAAATTTCCCAGAATTTTTCAGAAATTTTTCAAAAATTTTCCAAAAATTTCCCCAAATTTTCCGAAATTTTTCCAAAATTTTCCCAAATTTTCCGAAAAATTTCCCAAATTTTCCCAAATTTTCCCAAATTTTCCAAAAAATTTCAGAAAATTTCCAAAATTTTTCAGAAAATATCCAAATTTTTTCCAAAATTTCCCGAAATTTTTCCAAAATTTTCCGAAAATTTTCCCAAATTTTCCAAAAATTTTCAGAAAATTTCCAAAAATTTTCCCAAATTTTCAGAAAATTTTCCAAAATTTTCAGAAATTTTTCCAAAATTTTCCAAAAATTTTCCCAAATTTTCCGAAATTTTTCCAAAATTTTCCAAAAACTTCCCCAGATTTTCGCAAATTTTTCCCAAAATTTTCCCAAATTTTCCGAAAATTTTGCAAAATTTACCCAAATTTTCCGAAAATTTTCCAAAATTTCCCAAAATTTTTCAAAAAATTTCCAAAATTTTCGGAAATTTTCCCGAAAATTTTACAAAATTTACAGAAATTTTCAGAAAAATTTCCAAAATTTCCGAAAATTTTCCAAAAATTTTCCAAAAATTTTCAGAAATTTTTCAGAAAATTTTCAGAAATTTTTCAGAAAATTTCCCAAATTTTCCGATAATTTTCCAAAAATTTTCCAAAAATTTCCGATAATTTTCCAAAATTTTCCAAAAACTTCCCCAGATTTTCGCAAATTTTTCCCAAAATTTTCCCAAATTTTCCGAAAATTTTGCAAAATTTACCCAAATTTTCCGAAATTTTTCCAAAATTTCCCAAAATTTTTCAAAAAATTTCCAAAATTTCCGAAATTTTTCCAAAATTTTCCGAAATTTTCCCGAAAAAATACAAAATTTTACACAAATTTTCAGAAAATTTCCAAAAATTTTCCCAAATTTTCCGAAAATTTTCAAAAAATTTCCACAAATTTCCGAGAATTTTACAAAAATTTCCACAAATTTCCGAGAATTTTACAAATTTTTCCAAATTTTTCAAAATTTTCCCAAATTTTTTCCAAAATTTTCAGAAATTTTTCCAAAATTTTCCAAAAATTTTCCCAAATTTTCCGAAATTTTTCCAAAATTTTCCAAAAATTTTCAGAAAATTTTCCAAAAATTTTCCCAAATTTTCCCAAATTTTCAAAAAATTTTCAGAACATTTCCAAAATTTTCCAAAATTTTCCCAAAATTTTCAGAAAATTTCCAAAATTTTTCCAAAATTTTCAGAAATTTTTCCAAAATTTTCCACAAATTTTCCCAAATTTTCCGAAATTTTTCCAAAATTTTCCAAAAATTTTCCCAAATTTTCAAAAAATTTTCAGAAAATTTCCAAAATTTTCCAAAATTTTTCAGAAAATTTCCAAATTTTTTCCAAAATTTCCCGAAAATTTTTCAAAATTTTCCGAAAATTTTCCCAAATTTTCCAAAAATTTCCAAAAATTTTCAAAAATTTTCCGAAAATTTTCCCAAATTTTCCGAAAATTTTCAAAAATTTTCCGAGAATTTTACATTATTTTCCAAAAATTTTCCCAGAAATTTCCGAAAATTTTCCAAAAATTTTCAGAAATTTTTCAGAAAATTTCCCAAATTTTCCGATAATTTTCAAAAATTTTCCAAAAATTTCCGAGAATTTTACAAAATTTTCAGAAATTTTCCAAAAATTTTCCAAAAATTTCCGAAAATTGCCCAAAAATTTTCAGACTTTTTCCAAAAATTTCCGAAAATTTTCCCAAATTTTCCAAAAACTTCCCCAGATTTTCGCAAATTTTTCCCAAAATTTTTCAAAATTTTCCGAAAATTTTGCAAAATTTACCCAAATTTTCCGAAATTTTTCCAAAATTTCCCAAAATTTTTCCCAAAATTTCCAAAATTTTCCGAAATTTTCCCGAAAATTTTACAAAATATTAGAAATTTTCAGAAAATTTCCAAAAATTTTCCCAAATTTTCAGAAAATTTTACCAAAATTTTCCAAAAATTTCCGAGAATTTTACATTATTTTCCAAAAATTTCCCCAGATTTTCGCAAATTTTTCCCAACATTTTCCCAAAATTTTGCAAAATTTACCCAAATTTTCCAAAATTTTTAAAAAAATTTCCAAAATTTACCAAAATTTTCCAAAAATTTTTCGAAATTTTCCCGAAAATTTTATAAAATTTACAGAAATTTTCAGAAACTTTTCCAAAAATTTAACCAAATTTTTCAAAAATTTTCAGAAAATTTCCCAAATTTTCCGAAAATTTTCAAAAATTTTCCAAAAATTTCCGAGAATTTTACAAATTTTTCCAAATTTTTCAAAATTTTCCCAAAATTTTTCCAAAATTTTCAGAAATTTTTCCAAAATTTTCAGAAATTTTTCCAAAATTTTCCAAAAATTTTCCCAAATTTTCCGAAATTTTTCCAAAATTTTCCAAAAATTTTCAGAAAATTTTTCAAAAATTTTCAGAAAATTTTCCAAAATTTTCAAAAAATTTTCCCAAATTTTCCCAAATTTTCAAAAAATTTTCAGAACATTTCCAAAATTTTCCCAAATTTTCCGAAATTTTTCCAAAATTTTCCAAAAATTTTCCCAAATTTTCCCAAATTTTCAAAAAATTTTCAGAAAATTTCCAAAATTTTCCAAAATTTTTCAGAAAATTTCCAAATTTTTTCCAAAATTTCCCGAAAATTTTCCAAAATTTTCCAAAAATTTTCCCAAATTTTCCCAAATTTTCAAAAAATTTTCAGAACATTTCCAAAAATTTTCCACAAAATTTACCCAAATTTTCCGAAATTTTTCCAAAATTTCCCAAAAATTTTCAAAAAATTTCCGAAATTTTTCCAAAATTTTCCGAAATTTTCCCGAAAAAATACAAAATTTTACACAAATTTTCAGAAATTTTCCATAAATTTTTCCAAATTTTCCGATAATTTTCAAAAATTTTCCAAAAATTTCCGAGAATTTTACAAAATTTTCAGAAATTTTCCAAAAAGTTTCCAAACATTTCCGAAAATTTTCCAAAAATTTCCGAAAATTTTCCAAAATTTTCCAAAAACTTCCCCAGATTTTCGCAAATTTTTCCCAAAATTTTCCCAAATTTTCCGAAAATTTTGCAAAATTTACCCAAATTTTCCGAAATTTTCCAAAAATTTCCCGAAATTTTTCCAAAATTTCCCAAAATTTTTCAAAAAATTTCCAAAATTTCCGAAATTTTTCCAAAATTTTCCGAAATTTTCCCGAAAAAATACAAATTTTTACACAAATTTTCAGAAAATTTCCAAAAATTTTCCCAAATTTTCCGAAAATTTTCAAAAAATTTCCACAAATTTCCGAGAATTTTACAAAATTTTCCAAAAATTTTCCAAAAATTTCCGAGAATTTTACATTATTTTCCAAAAATTTCCCCAGATTTTCGAAAATTTTTCCCAAAATTTTCCCAAAATTTTTAAAAAAATTTCCAAAATTTACCAAAATTTTCCAAAAATTTTCCGAAATTTTCCCGAAAATTTTATAAAATTTACAGAAATTTTCAGAAACTTTTCCAAAAATTTAACCAAATTTTCCAAAAATTTTCAGAAAATTTCCCAAATTTTCCGAAAATTTTCAAAAATTTTCCAAAAATTTCCGAGAATTTTACAAATTTTTCCAAATTTTTCAAAATTTTCCCAAAATTTTCCCAACATTTTCAGAAATTTTTCCAAAATTTTCAGAAATTTTTCCAAAATTTTCCAAAAATTTTCCCAAATTTTCAGAAATTTTTCCAAAATTTTCCAAAAAATTTCAGAAAATTTTTCAAAAATTTTCAGAAAATTTTCCAAAATTTTCCCAAATTTTCAAAAAAATTTCAGAACATTTCCAAAATTTTTCCAAAATTTTCCACAAATTTTCCCAAATTTTCCGTAATTTTTCCAAAATTTTCCAAAAATTTTCCAAAATTTTCCCAAATTTTCCAAAATTTTCAAAAAATTTTCAAAAATTTCCAAAATTTTCCAAAATTTTTCAGAAAATTTCCAAATTTTTTCCAAAATTTCCCGAAATTTTTCCAAAATTTTCCGAAAATTTTCCCAAATTTTCCAAAAATTTTCAGAAAATTTCCAAAAATTTTCCCAAATTTTCCGAAAATTTTCCCAAATCTTCCGAAAATTTTCAAAAATTTTCCAAAAATTTCCGAGAATTTTACATTATTTTCCAAAAATTTTCCCAGAAATTTCCGAAAATTTTCCAAAAATTTTCAGAAATTTTTCAGAAAATTTCCCAAATTTTCCGATAATTTTCAAAAATTTTCCAAAATTTTCCGAGAATTTTACAAAATTTTCAGAAATTTTCCAAAAATTTTCCAAAAATTTCCGAAAATTTTCCAAAATTTTCCAAAAACTTCCCCAGATTTTCGCAAATTTTTCCCAAAATTTTCCGAAAATTTTACAAAATTTACCCAAATTTTCCGAAAATTTTGCAAAATTTACCCAAATTTTCCGAAATTTTTCCAAAATTTCCCAAAATTTTTCCAAAAATTTCCAAAATTTTCCGAAATTTTCCCGAAAATTTTACAAAATATTAGAAATTTTCAGAAAATTTCCAAAAATTTTCCCAAATTTTCAGAAAATTTTCAAAAAATTTCCAAACATTTCCGAGAATTTTACAAAATTTTACCAAAATTTTCCAAAAATTTCCGAGAATTTTACATTATTTTCCAAAAATTTCCCCAGATTTTCGCAAATTTTTCCCAAAATTTTCCCAAAATTTTGCAAAATTTACCCAAATTTTCCGAAATTTTTCCGAAATTTTCCAAAATTTTTAAAAAAATTTCCAAAATTTACCAAAATTTTCCAAAAATTTTCCGAAATTTTCCCGAAAATTTTATAAAATTTACAGAAATTTTCAGAAACTTTTCCAAAAATTTAACCAAATTTTCCGAAAATTTTCAGAAAATTTCCCAAATTTTCCGAAAATTTCCGAGAATTTTACAAAATTTTCCAAAAAATTTCCAGAAATTTTCCAAAAAATTTCCGAAAATTGCCCAAAAATTTTCAGAAAATTTCCGAAAATTTTCCAAAATTTTCAAAAAATTTCCCCAGATTTTCGTTTTTTTTTAAATTTTCCCAAATTTTTGCAAAATTTTCAAAAATTTTTCAAAAAATTTCCAAAATTTTCCAAAAATTTTCCGAAATTTTCCCGAAAATTTTACAAAATTTACAGAAATTTTCAGAAAAATTTCCGAAATTTTTCCAAAATTTTCCGAAATTTTTCCGAAATTTTCCCGAAAAAATACAAAATTTTCCGAAATTTTCAGAAAATTTCCAAAAATTTTCCCAAATTTTCAGAAAATTTTCAAAAAATTTCCAAAAATTTCCGAGAATTTTACAATATTTTACCAAAATTTTCCCAGATTTTCGCAAATTTTTCCCAAAATTTTCCCAAAATTTTGCAAAATTTACCAAAATTTTCCGAAATTTTTCCGAAATTTTCCAAAAATTTTAAAAAAATTTCCAAAATTTTTAAAAAAATTTCCAAAATTTTTAAAAAAATTTCCAAAATTTTTAAAAAAATTTCCGAAATTTACCAAAATTTTCCAAAAATTTTCCGAAATTTTCCCGAAAATTTTATAAAATTTACAGAAATTTTCAGAAACTTTTCCAAAAATTTAACCAAATTTTCCAAAAATTTTCAGAAAATTTCCCAAATTTTCAGAAAATTTTCAAAAATTTTCCAAAAATTTCCGAGAATTTTACAAAATTTTCCAAAAAATTTCCAGAAATTTTCCAAAAAATTTCCGAAAATTGCCCAAAAATTTTCATAAAATTTCCGAAAATTTTCCAAAATTTTCGTTTTTTTTTAAATTTTCCCAAATTTTTGCAAAATTTTCAAAAATTTTTCAAAAAATTTCCAAAATTTTCCAAAAAATTTCCAAAATTTTCCAAAAATTTTCCGAAATTTTCCCGAAAATTTTACAAAATTTACAGAAATTTTCAGAAAATTTTCCGAAATTTTTCTGAAATTTTCCGAAATTTTTCCAAAATTTTCCGAAATTTTTCCAAAATTTTCCGAAATTTTCCCGAAAAAATACAAAATTTTCCGAAATTTTCAGAAAATTTCCAAAAATTTTCCCAAATTTTCAGAAAATTTTCAAAAAATTTCCCAAAATTTCCGAGAATTTTACAAAATTTTACCAAAATTTTCCCAGATTTTCGCAAATTTTTCCCAAAATTTACCAAAATTTTCCGAAATTTTTCCGAAATTTTCCAAAATTTTTAAAAAAATTTCCAAAATTTACCAAAATTTTCCAAAAATTTTCCGAAATTTTCCAAAAATTTTCCGAAATTTTCTCGAAAATTTTATAAAATTTACAGAAATTTTCAGAAACTTTTCCAAAAATTTAACCAAATGTTCCAAAAATTTTAGAAAATTTCCCAAATTTTCAGAAAATTTTCAAAAATTTTCCAAAAATTTCCGAGAATTTTACAAAATTTTCCAAAAAATTTCCAGAAATTTTCCAAAAATTTTCCAAAAATTTCCGAAAATTTTCCAAAATTTTCCAAAAATTTCCCCTGATTTTCGCTTTTTTTTTCTAAAATTTTCCCAAATTTTTCCAAAATTTTCAAAAATTTTTCAAAAAATTTCCAAAATTTACCAAAATTTTCGGAAAATTTTCCGAAATTTTCCCGAAAATTTTACAAAATTTACAGAAATTTTCAGAAAATTTTCCAAAAATTTCCGAAATTTTTCCAAAATTTTCCGAAAATTTTCCAAAAATATAACTAAATTTTCCCAAAATTTCCCAGAATTTTTCAGAAAATTTCCCAGAATTTTTCAGAAAATTTCCAAAAATTTTACAAAAATTTCCCAAATTTTTTAAAAAATTCCCAAAATTTTCCAAAATTTTCCAAAATTTTTCACAAATTTTTCAAAAATTCTCCAAAATTTTCAGAAAATTTTCCAAAAATTTCCGAAATTTTTCTTTAATTTTCCGAAATTTCTCCAAAATTTTTTTAAAAATTTTCCCAAAATTTACCAAAAAATTTCCAAAATTTTCCCCAATTTTTCAAAAATTTTTGGAAATTTTCTGAAAATTTCTGGAAAAATTTCGGAAAATTTTTGGAAGATTTTCTGAAAATTTGTAAATTTTGTAAAATTTTCGGGAAAATTTCGGAAAATTTTTGGAAAATTTTGTTAAATTTTGGAAAATTTAAGAAAATTTGGGAAAATTTTTGGAAAAATTTGCGAAAATCGGGAAATTTTTGGAAAATCCCTGGGGAAATTTCTGAAAAATCTAGGGAAATTTTTTGGAAATCTAGGGACATTTTTGGAAATTTGTTGAAATTTCCCCAGATTTTCCAAAAAATTCCCTAGATTTTTCAGAAATTTCCCCAGATTTTCCAAAAATTTCCCGATTTTTAAAAATTTCCCCAGATTTTCCAGAAATTTCCCTAGATTTTTCAGAAATTTTTGGATTTTTGTTTAAATTTTTTCGAAAATTTGGGAAAATTTTAGGACATTTTGGAAATTTTGTGGAAAATTTCTGATAATTTTTGGGCAATTTTCGAAAATTTAAAAAATCCAAAAATTTTTGGAAAATCTGGGGAAATTTTTGGAAAATCTGGGGAAATTTTTCGAGAATCTGGGGAAATTTCTGAAAAATCTAGGGAAATTTTTGGAAAATCTAGGGAATTTTTGGGAAAATCGGGAAATTTCCAAAAATATTCCGAAAATTTCAACAAATTTTCCAAAAATTTTAAAAATATCCCCAGATTTTCCCAAAATTTCCCTAGATTTTCCAAAAATTTCCCCAGATTTTCCAGAAATTTCCCTAGATTTTTCAGAAATTTCCCCAGATTTTCCAAAAATTTCCCCAGATTTTCCAAAAATTTCCCGATTTTCCAAAAAATTTTGGATTTTTGTTTAAATTTTTTCGAAAATTTGGGAAAATTTTTGGAAAATTTGGGAAAATTTGGGAAAATTTTTGGAAATTTGGGAAAATTTTTGGAAATTTTCTGAAATATTTCGGAAAATTTGGTTAAATTTTTGGAAAAATTTCGGAAATTTTTTAGGAAATTGGGGAAAATTTTTGGAAAATTTTGGAGAAATTTCGGAAAATTTTTGAAAAATTTCGGAAATTTTTTGGGAAATTGGGGAAAATTTTTGGAAATTTTTGGAGAAATTTCGGAAAATTTTGGAAAAATTTCGGAAATTTTTTGAAAAGTTTCTAAACATTTTGGAGAATTTTTGGAAAATTTCTGAAAATTTTTGTATAATTTTTTACAATTTTCGGAAATTTCTGGGAAAATTTTGGAAAATTTTCGGAAATTTTTCGGAAATTTTTGGAAATTTTTGGGAAAATTTCTGAAAATTTTCGGAAAATTTTGTAAAATTCTCGGAAATTTTTGGAAAATTTTTGAAAATTTTCGGAAAAATTTGGGAAATTTTCTGAAAATTTTCGGAAAATTTGGTTAAATTTTTGGAAAAATTTCGGAAAATTTTTGAAAATTTTCGGAAATTTTTGGAAATTTTTCTGAAATTTTCTGAAAATTTGTGGAAAATGTTGGGAAAATTTGGGAAATTTTGGGAAAATTTTTGGAAAATTTTCGAAAAATTTCCAAAAATTTTGGAAATATTTCGGAATTTTCTGAAAATTTTTGGAAAATTTTGGAAAATTTTGGAAAAATTTCGGAAAACTTTGGAAAAATTTCGGGAATTTTTGGAAAATTTGCGAAAATTTTTGGAAATTTCTGGGAAAATTTTGGAAATTCTACACAAGCTACTTTATGATCCAAGATGACTTGACAAGTGCTGGTTTGGTTGTTTGCAATTATCTAGTTTTCATCTTCCCTAAATTTGAAAGTTTTTCATAACACATGGTATCAGTTTTCGTGTTCATATAAATGCTAAAGGCAGAAGCTCTTAATGTATTAATCTACCAGTGTTTACTAATATATGGTAAATAAACGGATCAATCAGTGGACCTTTGCAAGCTGGTAGGGTAACAACTGGTGATGGTCATCATTTGCAAAATTAAACAGAACTCCTTATGATGAAGACTATGCTGATCAAGGTAATGGTGAATAAAGTCGAGAGATTACCAGAAGACTAGGCACCCCAGTTTTTTCACCTGATAAATAAACCTTTTAATTCTAACTTGACCAGACCTAACCCCTCCAGGTAGTGTCATAACGTTTGACCCTTTCTGTGACCATAAGAAAAACCTGCTTACCTAATAAAGTAAAATATAAACTTTTAAGTAAAATTAGATACGCTGTAAAGTGTACAATCGCCCACAAGTCCTGTCCCTTCTCCTGAACCATGAAATTCAGACTCGTGAGTCCTATGCATTTATGGACAATGTTGCACGTACTGTATAGTTTGGGTTCAGGAGTCTGAATGTCGAGTTTTGTGGAGCAGCTGGAGAGATGAAAGGAATTTTGTGGGTGACTACAGCTCGACAGCAGAAGTTCGTCCCAACCAACCTGCATGGTATGAGGAAGGTGTTAAGATAATTATGCTTTAGATGACTAGTTATTTAAGATTGATGAACTGAGATTGCTAAAAACTACATATTTTGAATACTGTATTACTGTACTTAATTAGTGTGAAAATAATGTTATTGAGAAATATGCCCTTGTTTCATAATGAAAATGTCATTAAGCCTGATAAATACTAGTTGGTATTAGCAATACAAATACATCTTGTTCCCCAGTTATTAATCTTCCTGCAGCAATTTCATACTGTATATTTCTCCACATTATTTTCACACAAGAAATTCATTCTTGGTCATTCTCTGATCATCATCCTTGAATAACAAGCCATTTAAAGGATGTCGACTCTTCTTCCCATACAGTGTTACCAGATAACCTGCCCTTCTACAATGTAAGTGGTTTGGGATAAACTTCTGCTGTTAATTGTACTGCTGAAGAATAAAAATTATGCATTAATTTAATTATACTGTAGTTAGCCGAGGGAAGAGCAGGGGGGGGGGGCGGGCAGAGTTATCATTGTTTGTCTTCCATGATGACAAAGGCGGAAAACCCCTATAGAGGTGTGGGTAGCATGAGGTGGTGTACTGGGACACCTTACAGGCTTTATGAAGGTTAAAACATGCATGCAATTTAAAAATACCCAGTGTGGTTGTTCTCATTGGAGGGAAATTAGTCCTAATACTGTACTGGGCTTGTACTGTATGTGGAACATTGCAATTAATTAGATGAAATAAGTTGGGTGCCTGATCTTCAGATGATCCAGATCTTAATCAATAAATTGAGTGGTTTTAATAATTTATAAATTAATTTTTTATAAATTTTTTAAAACTCTCCTTGGAGGTTAAAACATGCACATGTATTGTAATATTATGAATAAGCTTATACTGTGCAGGACTTACTTTGTTTAGCAGTCTGTAAATGAAAGAATAAATTTTTAGATGCCAGTGTGATTATGTGTGGGGTCTCTTAGGTGGCTGCGGCATCATCCTCGTGTGTTGAACATGAAGTTTAAAGAAGGAGTGAAACGAGCTGAGAAATCCAATGCCATTGACAACTTTGTTTGTGGTACTGTGGGTAAGTACAGCATCTCTGATTTGCCCCCTTGGTTTTAGATTTAGAAGAAAGTTGGTGTGTGAACTTGTTTGAATTTCACCGAGTGACCAAAACTGACCCTTATAACAGTTTACATTTTGATGTGAATAATGTTGAAGCTGGAATCTGCTTTTCAAACTACAGGTACTTCTTAGAACAAAGCTTGAATTTCCTCGTGTTGTATTATTTTTCAAACATAGCTGCATGGATGAGAAGTTCAAAACTCCTCGAGTTTGAAGTTGTGATTTTATTTTGGGCTTCAACTTGGTAGACCTGACAAAATGCTCTCCCTTAGGCAAAGATATGCCGGAATCACAGTTTGCAGCGGTACTTGAGGAGATTCCAGCCCCATTGACTGAGGAAGAAAAGGAGTCCTGGATAAAGAAGCTGAATGGCATTGCACTATCCTCAGATGCTTTCTTCCCATTCAGAGATAATGTTGACCGATCAAGACAGGTATGCAGAAATATTTAATTACATTAGCGTTAAAAATGTAACTTAAGCTTTTGCATGTTCAAGCTAGAATAATTTTTTTAATCATTTGCTTAAATTTTAAATGAAAGACTGGTACTGCATAAACTAGTTAAGAAATCTAAATTAACATACTGTATCTTGATTCAAAGGTAATAATTTGCAGTTGCATTCCAATATAATAAACATTGATTCTTGGACCTTGTGGAAGTGATTGCTAAGTGTTTGGTATATTATTTAGTCTGAAATTTAACACCAACTTCAGCATTTAAGTGAATATATGGTAGGCATTGTCAAATGAAGCAACACGTAAGATACTTGTAAAAACATTCCATTACATGTTGATAGGTTAGGTTCAACTAAATGTGAAGTTTAATGAAAATTTTGCACTTCTCAGCTGAATAACCTGATCTGACCTAAACACAACCGGAAACAAAAAACATTTTCATGGGTATTTTACAGATGCCTGATTTTACACATTGATTGTAACACATAATTACATTAGAAGTTATGATTACCATTTATATTAATTCTAATGCTTTTCAGAGTGGTGTTGATGTACTGCGCACCTCATTGTCATTCCTAAAAACCCGTTTTAATTCATATTACGCTACATAATATTCAAATCCACCGCGCTTGTAGAATCTCAGGAGCGTTTTACCCTCAGGATCACTCTCAGTAAGCCCCGCCTTCGAACACAGTTGTCACTACGTTTATTGCACTCTCTACTGGCCAACGCAACCTTGAATTAGTCTGTTTAAATCAACCCAAGTAATTCGCCAGACCTTTGTCAACTGAGGGTCATCTTTGAATGAGTAACAGTTAGTTTGTTTGTAATTATTGTCATTGTGTGAGTAGCGATCACTGGTAACTCAGGGGTATATAAACTCAAGCGTCAAGGGAAAATAATAATAATAAGCAGCATTATATAAATAAACCAATATTAATACAAAGGTCTGACGACCCAAGGGAGCAGAACAAAGACAAAACACCAATAAGAAAGATGAAGCGATCTGGTTGAGCCCAGATTCTTTCTACTCCTACTGTATTTCAGTTTCACCACTTTTCCTTCAACCCCTAATAATCTTCTTTCACCTCTTAACTAAAGACTTCGTATCGTATCGTAGAGCGTCCCCGGACGCTGATTCCCGTTTGTCTCCAGGTATGTTCTGTGTTTCCTAGCCATTCAGTTAATTCAGTCAATTGTAGTGATTATCAGTGTTCACCAGTGTTCATGATTTAACAGTTGAATTGTCATTCACCCAGTGTAGAAGTAATGTAACGTAAATGGGTCTGTCGTCTAGACAAGAGAGTTTGTTGGTGTTGTCATGTTTCTCGGTCCCCGGACGCTGATTCCCGTTTGTCTCCAGGTCGTGGGTGGGCTTAATAGAAACCCACCGGTCGCTCGGAGCCGGTGGATACCCAGCAGTGGTCAATATAGGATTGATGGCGCTGATTCGGCATGATTCATCGGCTCTACTCTACCTCGTGGGCCGAGGACCCCAAACCCATCTCGGGTCGGAGTGTAGCCGACCACAACAACAGTTGTTAGAGGCGCCAGTGCTGTACCCTGGGACAGGCCTTGGAATTATGGTCCACAGTGTGGTTGTATGTGTTTTTTTTCCAGTGTGTTTTGTAAGAAATAAACCAATTAAGACATGTTATGGTTTCACCCTTCTTTACCCTTATCGATCTGGTCAATGGAAAACCTAACCCAATGCCTAGTCCACTCTGCCCGCTACCTAACGAGCTACATGCTGTCCAGAGGGGTTCTGGTGGCAGCGACCCTTAGAAATTAAGATTAGAGTTAAGTTATCCCCGTAGATTTAGTGACCCCAGATCTGGCAGTATATTGATTTCATCGTAAGTCCAGCAGGGTCTACCAACGACAGCCTGGTGGTGGATGCCTGTGATGAGCACGACATGGTTCTTGTACATTCAAATATCCGGCTCTTCCACCATTAACATAGAGGATACTGTAATATTAAATACGTACCATTCTTTTCAGTCCTGGTTTGCCGAGCTAACAATATTACAGTATTGTACTGTAGTATTCATCACTTGCGTAGCTTTGCAGAATACAGTACATGTATTTAAATTGTTCTTTAGAAACTTGTTTACACTTTGTTTATTATTAGATCTATATATACAGTATTGTATTTTCAAATAAATCTAATTCAGTATTTGAATCTAATTTGGTTACCCGTGACACCCAAGACTAATCCCTTGGTAAACCAGTTTTTGGCATCTCAGTTTACCAACAGTAAATTATAAAGGGGGTAATTAAAACACCAATTTATGGTACGAACATTTATATTTAATGCAGTAAAACATAGTAAGTGGCCTGTCTACTGTGTGTCAAGACAATTCATCAAATACTTCATGAGAATTCTGAGCATCTGTTAAACCTGGTGGAAAAAATGGTCCTCTTAGGTGACTTATCACATCCAGGGAATCTGATGCAGAAAGGATAAAATATGGCAGTGTAAATTTGCTGATAGTAAAGCAAAACCAATACTGCTGATGAAGTGGACACACAGTAGTGATCCCCAGGCCACACTTCTTGTATAACACGGAATGAAGACTTGCGCCAGATGAGGGAATGGGACAACTGGCCGCCGCCATCTGGCCGCAGCCCAACTGGCCGCCGCGGACTGGGGGTAAACTGCAAACGCCTATTTTTGCGCTCTCAAAGGTAAGGTTAGGTTAGGTTAGGTTAGGTTGTCAACAAAAAGTTCCATATGGCGGCCAGTTGTCCTAGACCCGCCAGATGAAGTTCACAGAGGCTTGCCACGCACAAAAGAGCTACTAGTCATGGCTACAAGTCTTGCAAAACGAGAACAGTCCGGTTTGTGACTTGCTCGTGAATACAAAATTACGCATATTCAAAAAATGCAAAATCCATGTAAAACTTTGCTAAAGGTCATCCTACTTATTGTCGTGTTTCCTAACCCCAAAATGTGTGGAAAATTCTCTGAAATTTTTGGAAAATTTCGGATTTTGTTTTTTAATTTCGGAAATTTTAAAAAAGTAATTAAGGAAAATTTTAAAATTTCGGAAATTTTTGGAAAATTTTCGGAAAAAGTTTGATTAAATTTTGGAAAATTTCCGAAAATTGCCCAAAAATGTTCAGAAATTTCCAAAAATTTTACACAATTTTTCAATAATTTTACACAATTTTTCAAAAATTTTACAAAATTTTCCAAAAATTTCCCAATTTTTTTCAAAAATTCCCCAAATTCTCCAAAAAATTTCCAAAAATTTCCGAAATTTTTCCAAAAATTTTCGAAAATTTTCCAAAAATTTCCGAAAATTGCCCAAAAATTTTCAGAAATTTTCCAAAAATTTTACACAATTTTTCAAAAAATTTCCAAAATTTCCCAAAAATTTCCAAATTTCCCAAAATTTTCCAAAATTTTCGAAAAAATTTAAACAAAAATCCAAAATTTTTTGGAAAATCTGGGGAAATTTTTGGAAAATCTGGGGAAATTTTTGGAGAATCTGGGGAAATTTCTGAAAAATCTGGGGAAATTTTTGGAAAATCTAGGGAATTTTTTGGAAAATCTGGGGAAATTTCCAAAAATTTTCCGAAAATATCAACAAATTTTCCCAAAATTTTAAAAATTTCCCCAGATTTTCCAAAAATTTCCCTAGTATTTTCCAAAAATTTCCCCAGATTTTCCAGAAATTTCCCTAGATTTTTCAGAAATTTCCCCAGATTTTCCAAAAATTTCCCCAGATTTTTGCAAATTTTTCCAAAAATTTTCACAAATTTTCCGAAATTTTTCCAAAATTTACCAAAATTTTTGGAAAATTTCCGAAATTTTCCCGAAAATTTTCCAAAATTTTCCAAAAATTCCCCAAATTTTCCAAAAAATTTCCAAAAATTTTCCGAAATTTTTCCAAAAATTTAACCAAATTTTCCGAAAATTTTCCAAAATTTTCTCAGAAATTTCCGAAAATTTTAAAAAATTTTACAAAAATTTTCAGAAATTTTCCAAAAATTCTCCAAAATTTTACAAAAATTTTCCCAAATTTTCCAAAAAATTTCAGAAATTTTCCAAAATTTTTCCAAAAATTTCCGAAAATTTTTGGGCCATTTTCGGAAATTTTTGGAAAATTTTGGATATATTTCGGAAAATTTTGGAAAAATTTCGGAAAATTTGGGAAGATTTTTGGAAAATTTGGGAAAATTTTTGGAAATTTCGGGGAAAATTTTGGAAAAATTTGGGAAAATTTGGGAAAATTTTTGGACATTTTCTGAAAATTTCTGGAAAAATTTCGGAAAATTTTGGAAAAATTTCGGAAATTTTGGAAAAATATTGGAAAATTTTCTGAAAATTTATGAAAATTTTTGGAAAATTTCTGAAAATTTTTAGAAAATTTTGGAAAAATTTCGGAAAATTTGGGAAGATTTTTGGAAAAATTGGGAAAATTTTTGGAAAATTTTGGAAAATTTTGGAAAAATTTGGAAAAATTTCGGAAAATTTTGGAAAATTTTCTGAAAAATTCAAAAAATTGTTGGAAAATTATGGAAAATTTTTAGAAAATTTTGGAAAAATTTCGGAAAATTTTGGAAAAATTTCGGAAAATTTTGGAAAATTTTCTGAAAAATTCAGAAAATTTTTCGAAAATTTTGGAAAATTTTTGAAAAATTTTGGAAAATTTTGGAAAATTTTGAAAAAATTTCGGAAAATTTTAGAAAATTTTCTGAAAATTTCAGAAAATTTTGGAAAATTTTGGAAAAATTTCGAAAAATTTGGGAAAATTTTCGGAAAATTTAGGAAAATTTTTGGACATTTTCTGAAAATTTCTGGAAAATTCTGAAAAAATTTCGGAAAATTTTCTGAAAATTTCAGAAAATTTTTGGAAAATTATGGAAAATTTTTGGAAAATTATGGAAAATTTTTGGAAAATTTTGGAAAAATTTCGGAAAATTTTGGAAAATTTTCTGAAAATTTCAGAAAATGTTTGGAAAATTATGGAAAATTTTTAGAAAATTTTGGAAAATTTTCGGAAAATTTTGGAAAATTTCGGAAAATTTCTGAAAATTTTTGGAAAATTTTGGAAATTTTTTGGGAAATTTTCGAAAAATTTTGGAAAATTTTGGAATATTTTCTAAAAATTTATGAAAATTTTTGGGAAATTTCTGAAAATTTTTAGAAAATTTTGGAAAAATTTCGGAAAATTTTGGAAAAATTTCGGAAAATTTTGGAAAATTTCGGAAAATTTTGGAAAAATTTCGAAAAATTTTTGGAAAATTTTGGAAAATTTTGGAAAAATTTCGGAAAATTTTGGAAAAATTTCGGAAAATTTGGGAAGATTTTTGGAAAATTAGGGAAAATTTTTGGAAATTTCGGGGAAAATTTTGGAAAAATTTGGGAACATTTGGGAAAATTTTTGGACATTTTCTGAAAATTTCTGGAAAAATTTCGGAAAATTTTGGAAAAATTTCGGAAATTTTGGAAAAATTTTGGAAAATTATCTGAAAATTTATGAAAATTTTTGGAAAATTTCTGAAAATTTTTAGAAAATTTTGGAAAAATTTCGGAAAATTTGGGAAGATTTTTGGAAAAATTGGGAAAATTTTTGGAAAATTTTGGAAAATTTTGGAAAAATTTGGAAAAATTTCGGAAAATTTTGGAAATTTTTCTGAAAAATTCAGACAATTGTTGGAAAATTATGGAAAATTTTTAGAAAATTTTGGAAAAATTTCGGAAAATTTTGGAAAAATTTCGGAAAATTTTGGAAAATTTTCTGAAAAATTCAGAAAATTTTTCGAAAATTTCTGAAAATTTGTGGAAAATTTTGGAAAAATTTCGGAAAATTTTGGATAAATTGGGAAAATTTTTGGAAAATTTTCGAAAATTTTTTGGAAAATTTTGGAAAAATTTCGGATAATTTTGGAAAATTTTCTGAAAATTTCAGAAAATTTTTGGAAATTATGGAAAATTTTGGAAAAATTTTGGAAAATTTTGGAAAAATTTTGGAAAATTTTGGAAAAATTTCGGAAAATTTTGGAAAATTTCGGAAAATTTTGGAAAAATTTCGGAAAATTTGGGAAGATATTTGGAAAATTTGGGAAAATTTTTGGAAATTTCGGGGAAAATTTTGGAAAAATTTCGGAAAATTTGGGAAAATTTTTGGACATTTTGTGAAAATTTCTGGAAAAATTTCGGAAAATTTTTCCAAAATTTCGGAAATTTTGGAAAAATTTCGGAAAATTTTGGAAAATTTTCTGAAAATTTCTGAAAATTTTTGGAAAATTTCTGAAAATTTTTGGAAAATTTTGGAAAATTTTGGAAAAATTTTGGAAATTTTTCTGAAAATTTCTGAAAATTTTTGGAAAATTTTGGAAAATTTTTGGGAAATTTTCGAAAAATTTTGGAAAATTTTGGAAAATTTTCTAAAAATTTATGAAAATTTTTGGGAAATTTCTGAAAATTTTTAGAAAATTTTGGAAAAATTTCGGAAAATTTTGGAAAATTTCGGAAAATTTTGGAAAAATTTCGAAAAATTTTTGGAAAATTTTGGAAAATTTTGGAAAAATTTCGGAAAATTTTGGAAAAATTTCGGAAAATTTGGGAAGATTTTTGGAAAATTTGGGAAAATTTTTGGAAATTTCGGGGAAAATTTTGGAAAAATTTCGAAAATTTTGGGAAAATTTTTGGACATTTTGTGAAAATTTCTGGAAAAATTTCGGAAAATTTTGGAAAAATTTCGGAAATTTTGGAAAAATTTCGGAAAATTTTGGAAAATTTTCTGAAAATTTCTGAAAATTTTTGGAAAATTTCTGAAAATTTTTGGGAAATTTTCGAAAAATTTTGGAAAATTTTGGAAAATTTTCTAAAAATTTATGAAAATTTTTGGGAAATTTCTGAAAATTTTTAGAAAATTTTGGAAAAATTTCGGAAAATTTTGGAAATTTTTCTGAAAATTTCTGAAATTTTTTCGAAAATTTCTGAAAATTTGTGGAAAATTTTGGAAAAATTGGGAAAATTTTTGGAAAATTTTCGAAAATTTTTTGGAAAATTTTGGAAAAATTTGGAAAAATATCGGA
This sequence comes from Homarus americanus, assembly GCF_018991925.1. NCBI lineage: Eukaryota > Metazoa > Arthropoda > Malacostraca > Decapoda > Nephropidae > Homarus > Homarus americanus. The sequence goes on from NW_024737042.1 coordinate 11,116,420, forward strand.
AAATTTTGGAAAAATTTCGGAAAATTTTGGAAAATTTTCTGAAAATTTCAGAAAATTTTTGGAAAATTATGGAAAATTTTTAGAAAATTTTGGAAAAATTTCGGAAAATTTTGGAAAATTTCAGAAAATTTTGGAAAAATTTCGAAAAATTTTTGGAAAAATTTCGAAAATTTTGGAAAAATTTCGGAAAATTTTGGAAAAATTTGGGAAAATTTGGGAAAATTTTTGGAAATTTCGGGGAAAATTTTCGAAAAATTTCGGAAAATTTGGGAAAATTTTTGGACATTTTCTGAAAATTTCTGGAAAATTTTCGGAAAATTTTGGAAAAATTTTAGAAAATTTTGGAAAATTTTGGAAAAATTTCGGAAAATTTCTGAAAATTTTCTGAAAATTTCAGAAAATTTTTGGAAAATTTCTGAAAATTTTTGGAAAATTTTGGAAATTTTTGGAAAAATTTTGGAAAATTTTGGAAAAATTTTGGAAAATTTTGGAAATTTTTCTGAAAATTTTTGAAAATTTTTGGAAAAATTTCGGAAAATTTGGGAAAATTTTTGGAAATTTCGGGGAAAATTTTCGAAAAATTTCGGAAAATTTGGGAAAATTTTTGGACATTTTCCAAAAATTTCTGGAAAATTTTCGGAAAATTTTGGAAAAATTTTAGAAAATTTTCCAAAAATTCAATTTTCCAAAATTTCAAAAGTTTTAAGAATTTTCAAAATTTCGAAATTTTCCAAAATTTTCAAGATGTCTAAATTTCTCGAAAATTTCCTAAATTTTCTAATTTTCTATTAAATTCCAAAAATTTCCAAACTTTGGAAAATGTGGGAAATTTTGGAGAATCAAATTTCTGAAAAATCTGAAATTTCTGAAAAATCTGAAATTTTTGGAAAATCTGAAACTTTGGAAAATCTGAAATTTTTAAATTTTGGGAAAATTTGTTGAAATTATTGGAAAATTTTTGGAATTTTCCAGATTTCTCAAAAATTCCTAGATTTTCAAAAAATTCACTAATTTTTAAGAAACCCCAATTCCAAAAATTTCCCAGATTTTCAAAATTTCCCCACATTTCCAAAATTTTCTGAAAATTTCGGAAATTTTTTGGAATATTTTGGAAAATTTTTGGAAAATTTTGGAAAAATTTCTGAAAATTTCTGTAATTTTTTGGAAAATTTTGGAAAATTTGTGGAAAATTTGGGAAAATTTTTGGAAATTTTTGGAAAAATTTCGGAAATTTTTGGAAAATTTTCTGAAAAGTTCTGAAAATTTCTGAAAATTTTTGGAAAATTTTGGAAAATTTTTGGAAATTTTCTGAAAATTTCTGAAAATTTTTGCTAAATTTTGGAAAATTTTGCCAAATTTTGGAAAATGTTTCTGTTTTCCTATTGACTGTAATTTGGTGGAATTACATTTTAGTCCTCCAATCACAGACAAGTAAGGGATTGCTGGACGTATGTCATATGTACGGCACCACGACCAAGCTAGCTATAGGTCTCCCAGAAGGGGAAGACCCTGGTAGTGCCTCTGTAGCGCAACTGCCCATGGGAA
>NW_024737042.1:11118062-11163062 GCF_018991925.1 Homarus americanus
ACAGTTGTCAAACCAGGAGAGGGACAGACCAGTGAACATCCACACTTTCCTGGAGGTTAGCCAGTGGACATTAATCTTACTCATGTCCATGTTCTTATAGGCGTGCGGCTTGCAGGCTGTGTAAATCACCGACAACTTGAGCTTACAGGTGCCAGAGGCATTGGTGGTGAACAGGACAGTGATGCACTCCTGCAACTTCTGGCCCCGACACTTGCTGGCAGATTTGATTATGAAGGTCTTGGATGGTAATTTCTTCCAAAAGAGCCCGGATTCATCCATGTTGAACACCTGGTCGTCGGTGTACTGTCCTTCCTCTATAATTTCTCGTAAGAATGGTGGAAAATTCATGGCAGCAGCATGGTCAGCACTAGCTCCTTCACCAACCATTTCGATGTCAGTTATTTTCTTGCATTTTTTTAAACCCTTGCAGCCACCCAGCGGAAGCAGTGAAGTGTTTGGGCTCTGCAATTTCCATTTTCCGCACCACTGCTATGTAAAGTTCTCGGGTGTAGTCCTGTACCGCGCGAGTGTCCACCGCCACGTTCCTTCTCGCCTGACGAATCAAGTAGCTCACCAATAAATCCTCAGTCTTGAGCAGCACTTTATTCTGACAATATTTTACCATTGACGCACCTGCAGAGTTAGTGATGCTCATGTGTTCTTTTATCTTGGCGGCATCTTTCTTGATCGTCCGGATCGTAGATTCGTTCACGCCATGATGGTGCGCCAAACCAACTTGTCTTGCTCCTTTCTCCAACTCCTGCACGATTTTGTATTTTACTTCATAGCTTAAAGCGCGTCGTATCTTCTTGGGCTTGGGGCGGCTTGGTCCAGGCAATTCAAGGTTTCTCGGGGGTGGTGGGGGTCCAGCAGGCGCCATTGTTGAACAGATTAGCAGGCACAAGAGAGAACAGTATACGTGGAGACTGAGAACAATGAGATTGCGCAGCTTATGTCAGCGACTTATTCCCTCTGGTAGTAGGCCACGTCATATTACATTAGACCAATGACAGCTAGCGGTGGAAGGAGGTAAGGATGCGTGGCCCAATCACAGTCCGATACATCATATGACGTCAGCGATATCGTAAGAGTAACATACTGCGCACCCTCCCTGCGCCGCTTCCTGCGTATGGTCAAGAATGTACAGCGTAACTAATAATTGGTGCATCTGGGCCTCTCGCGCCGCTTGCCGCATAAATGATGGAATTTACCGCGTAACTGACAATTGGCGCGTCTGGTCATGTGCCGCGTAAATGACCAAACGTGTAAAGGAAATCCGCGTAAATCCAGACTATACTATACATGTGTTTAAATTGTTCTTTAGAAACTTGTTTACACTTTGTTTATTATTAGATCTATATATACAGTAAATTATATAGGGGGTAATTAAAACACCAATTTATGGTACGAACATTTATATTTAATGCAGTAAACATAGTAAGTGGCCTGTCTACTGTGTGTCAAGACAATTCATCAAATACTTCATGAGAATTCTGAGCATCTGTTAAACCTGGTGGAAAAAATGGTCCTCTTAGGTGACTTATCACATCCAGGGAATCTGATGCAGAAAGGATAAAATATGGCAGTGTAAATTTGCTGATAGTAAAGCAAAACCAATACTGCTGATGAAGTGGACACACAGTAGTGATCCCCAGGCCACACTTCTTGTATAACACGGCATGAAGACTTGCTCCAGATGAAGTTCACAGAGGCTTGCCACGCACAAAAGAGCTACTAGTCATGGCTACAAGTCTTGCAAAACGAGAACAGTCCGGTTTGTGACTTGCTCGTGAATACAAAATTACGCATATTCAAAAAATGCAAAATCCATGTAAAACTTTGCTAAAGGTCATCCTACTTATTGTCGTGTTTCCAAACCCCAAAATGTGAGATGCACAATTGTACACAAGTTTTATCTTATATGGTCAATACTCACTTACTCACCAAGAGATTCATTTAAGCTACTAGCTACAGAGAAACAAAAGGAGCCAAAAAATATATTCTATCCTTTGAAGAATTAATCTCTAGAAAATAAGGCTTGCATGCATTATTGTCTTCATAACCTTGGATAAATTTGGAATAAACATAACTTTCAGAAAAAATCATTTGGGTATTCTCAGTAGCTCATGCCGAATATGGGACAGGTACAATGAACACACACTTCATACAAATTGTTCTGGATAAGATATATCTGATGAACTTTGGTCCAGTACTTTGTGCTTCATGAGAAGTCATGTGGTAGGTACTTGGGCCAAGTCTCATCAGTTATTGTGTGAAATGTATCACACTACACAATCTCCACTCACATTATAAAATGGACATAAATGAAATACTTTCCACCTTGCACAAATACAATCATGTACTATGGAGAAATACTGAGATGGGCCAAACACAGCAAGACAGACATATGGTATGTACAAAAAGCAGCCACTGTGTTATACAAACAACACATTCCTACAGCAACAGGAGTCCTAAGTCTAACGGTAAACATAATCAGGAAGTGCTGCTGGATAAAACACATCATGGAGTGAGCCTTATATATATACAAATCTTGGAAGTGGGAGAAAAAAAAACACCTTGTGACTTTTTGTAGCTGCCGGAGACTCATTCTGAACACATTTATTTGGTGGATCTCGACCAGCTGATTTTTTTTGCCTGTTCTGAACAAATTCATTGCAGTTTTACTCTAAAAGCAAGTAAAATGTATTTTCATGCACAGGATTAATTTGAACAGCATATAATTTGCAATAGTGGAAAAAAAAAAGCCTGATCAGGACCCACGAGCAAAGGGTAGGTGAGTTCTCCATGCGACTTAGCCTAAAGTACACTATTACTGCAGATAACAAAAAGCAGTTGCCAGACTTAAAGCTCAGGGAAAGCATCTACAGTATTTACAGCATTGAGGCATAACTTACAACACAGAGTCTGATAGCCTTCACACGCAGTTACACCGGAAATACTGATTTGAAAAACGTAGTACTGGAAATCCAATATAGCAATCCTCACATGAAAAACATTTAAATTTCCTTCATTGAAATGCAGGAAACTGCTCATGAGAAACATCTAATACAATATTAAGAAATAACACTGTCCATAGCATCATTGCTGCTTGTACTTTTGTGATTTTCCATTTAAAATGGCACATTTTGATGTGGAATATGCTGTATATGCAAACCCTGTTTTGATGAATATTTCACTAACATATTTAGAGTAAATACTCTCAATAGCATCTTGCTGGACCATTCAAACAGAAACCATACTGTTTATATGATACTGAAGAGTGAAACTTTGTGTTCAGAGCGTTGATCCAGGGCTGGTGGGGGACTAGTAGGTGTGTGAAGCATAGGTTCCATTTCCGGGGGTGGGTTGTCAGGGACCCCTCGAGCCACTCCGTTGGTATGGATAAAGCAACTACTGATGCTGTGGACCGTCGTGGTGGGCGGCGGCCTACCTGGTAAACCTCATTCAATACGGGTCTTGTATGAATTCTTCCAGATGGCAGCCAAGACCACTGTGGAATGGAAGCGATGGAAGATGGCCAGTGGCAAGGTGCATCGCAGCAAAATTGTCCAAGGGAGGTCACCAAAGAAGTCCAGCTAGAATATGGAAGATTGGTCATCATTGGAACAAAAAATAATAATTTTCTTTATAATTAGTAAAAAAAAACATAACAGCAGAGTATTCTTTATAAAATAAAAAAAAATCAATTACAGTACACCAAGTCTGTGTGTACCTGAAAATGATACATTAATAGTATTAAAAGCATCTAATATAATTTAAAACTAACTACTGTATACTCTACTCGTTAATAAAAGTGCTTTACAAGTGTTATCGCAAGTTGCGGCATATAAGTCGACCAAGATTTTTAGTTAAAATTTCAGGTTTAGGCCTATACTCGCCATATAAGTCAACCCCCCCCCCTTCCAGGGCCCAAACATAGGCTAGGCTAGAACTGAAATGTGGATATAGCCAATGGTGAATAAACCAGGGTATGTGCAGATGTACAGTATAATACAGTACACTACAATATTACTTATTAAGTGATGGTAAATATACTACAATAGAACTGTGTTTGTTAAGTGATGACATATAAACAATTGTACTGTACTAATTTAATAAGTGTTGAAGACAGACATAGTGGTAAGCCAATCAGCTGTTTGCTCTTTGAAAACAATGACACATGGTTTTCAGTGTGGGATTCTTTTTTCAGGAAAGCTGATTCTTTTAGGATAACATTTTATCAACCTGGCACCAAATGATAATAAATTATATGAGAATTGTGGTAAAATTGCATAAAGAAGTGTTAAAGGAATCTTGTGGGAGGTAGGGAGTGGGAGCCACCCACCCATGCTGCCACCCACCCATGCTACCCCCCACCCCTCTGCTCCCAGATATACACTTGTCTTCCACATACAATATACTCCTACACTTATTTGTTCTCATTTTTATCTTTATAGTACTGTACAGTATACAGCTTTCTCTTTATTCATAAGACAAATTCTGTGGTTACTTACATATAACACTTTACAGTAAATAACAATCATCTTGGTGACAACAGTTATTGACAACCAGACTTATATGTCTGATTTTCAACCCAGAGAGTTCTGTTTCATATTTTTTTTCTTATTGATGTAATATTTTTTTAATAACCTTGTTATACACTTAAGACCTTAGTTGTTGAAGTGCAGTAATAAAATAACAACAACTGATTTTCTTTAAGCAGTTCAGATAAGCAGTGTTATCTCCAACCCCAGCCTCATATATTCGCTTTTTTCGGACTGGGGTCTGCCCCAATTAGTCCGATTTATCGAGGTTCTACTGTACTGTAATTTAAAAAAGTCATCATCTCCACTTTCAGAATTCCAAGTTTATTTTTCTGCGAATCCCCCATACCAATGAAGAGGGAGGGAGGAGATAATCAACCTACAACAGTACTTCCTTCCCATAAATACTTTGCTTACCAGTGGCCATCATACTGAAAACCAGAATAATTATTTTACTATAAAAACATTTACTGTAGTACAGTGGTCCCTCGGTTAACAAGCGCCTCGGTTAACGAGATTTCGGTTAACGAGTTACCTTCCATAAGATTCTTAACTTCGGTTAACGAGCAATCCCTCGATTAACGAGTTTTTTACGAGCCGATCTCAACATGTTTTCGCTTGCATTTGGCGGTCCACCAGCTGTAGTATTAGTCCGCCAATACAGTAATCGGTTTTAGGGCTTAAATTCCTTACTATTTTAGTAAATATCAAGAAGTTTATACTATTCAATAATTTTAAAAGTTTAATATTAACTTTTTTAGTCATTTTAACAATTATTGAACATAATTGAAGGTAAAGAAACTAGTTTCTGGCATGCCATCCAGCCTCTTAACACACCAGACAGACGTCAGTCTCTCTCTGTTTTCAGTGGAGGTAACATCTTGCTTGAGACTCTCTTCAACTAAACACTTTTTTCTGTGTTTCCAAGCAAATTATTGGTCATTTTGAAATACAGTATATTTTACATATTGACAATATATAATGCAGTGCAGTGTTGATTTAAAGAAAATAATCTTGAAATACACCAAGAGAACTAAAATTTTATGGGTGAAATGGCATCATCAGTGACTTCTCTTCCACCCTGATGCCTTCTCTTCTTCCTTCTCCTCCACCCCAATTTTAATTCCCATCATCATCATCATCCAGGAGCCTTCTACATACACACCTCAAAGTAAGTGTACTTTTCTACCTTTTTTGTTGAATTTAGGCAATTTTCGGTGAGCTGGAACCAATTACCCAAAAACCCATTGAAACAATGGTTTCAGTTAACGAGTTTTTCGGTTAACGAGCAACCTGCTGGAACGGATTGTGCTCGTTAACCGAGGGACCACTGTACTGCACTACAAAAATTAATCCCTATAATTTTCTTGCTACTCCAGCTTTGAGGGAAAACAAAAAGTAATATACCTGGACAGGATTTGCTTCCACCTTCTGAGTTTCAAAGGTGTAGATAACCCACATAGTCAGGTTGCAGATGAGCAGGAACGTAACAACCTGACGCCCGGGTTTGGTTCGTTCGTGTTCTGGTAGGGAAACCTGGCGACGCTGTGTGTCCTTGATGAACACCATCTGGATAATCACCTGTAGAGTACGAATTCTCTTAAGTTAAGTATAGGTTATAGTTAAATACTTCACAAATCATAATTTCATAATTTCACAGATGGATCTTTCAATAGATCAGCAACAAGAACCATAACAGTTACTCATCCTTGACTGATATTTGACCTTTCTCTTCAGCAACACAGTTCTTTTTTACCACAAAAAAATCATACATGGTGGATTCATCCTGAAAATCTACTTTATGAACAAGTTTGGAAAGGCAACCTGTGTAAAGTAAATCAGGACATACAGGTTAGGAACCTAAGGAACCCTAAAGCAAGGTGGCTGGGGTAATCCATGGATCTGCCCCATCCTCCTGTAATAACTATTAGTCTTAAAAAAGGAAGATTAGATACCAAATTTACCAGTTAAATTAACCCTGAAGATGTCCTGAGATATAGATGAGGGCAAGGCAACATTGCTTCACTTTTCCTGTGAGATTCTCCAGTAAATTGGTTCCCTCCTTGTACAATAACCCTTAGACATTCCACTATAAATGTGTACATTATTGGCCATACTTGTTGACTGGAATAAACATTCAGTGGACTAGCATCCTGACAAAGGGTTGAGTAACCCATTTGCTGATGAATGCTAAGAGTTAAAGAGATGTACAGGTTGTAACTCTCTTGTCCGGCATTCTGTGGTTCGGAACAATTTTAATTTGCCCATGGAGAAAATTAATTTGAGTCTGGCACTTTCGATGTTTGGCTAAATTTGGCCTTACTTACCCTACTTTTTTGGTGAATTACTACCTGTAATAAAGCAACATCCTAATAAACCTACGAAAATAACACAGATAAAGTTAAATAAAATCTAAAAACAACACAGAAAAGTTCTTATGTTCTACAGCTTTAGCTCGAGTTGAACCTGATGGCTTGGCAACTTCGTCATCCGAGTAAAAACACACATAACATTGGCTGTCTTTATATTTTCAATTTTACCACCACTGGTGGGTAGAATTTTTTTTTAAATTCAGAAACATTAATTAAAATATATATGAACAGTAAATAAGTGTTGCTTTCATATTCTTATGTAGAGTAATGACTATATGTATTCACATGTGAGCACTTACATGCGCGATCTCTTTTTTTACCTTTTTTACCATTAATGGTTAGCTACTTCAATTGTTCCATTTATTAACATTAAATAACATTACTTAAAACAACCATATTAATTTTACTACAGCTAAAACCAAGGTCTTATTTTCTTCAGTTTTATACCGTATATACTCATGTACTGTATAGTTCGAGCTTTTAAGACCAAATTTTTAGGCAAAAAATTGGGGGTCGTCCTATACATGCGTAATAGTTTTGTTAGGTTGAACCCGTGCATGATGGGAAGGGCGAGGAGCAACTTTTAGCTTCAGACATGAAAAATATTTACCATTTACTGCCAGTAAACAATGGAAACGTAAAATATGTACCAATTAGTAATGAAAAGTTGTGCAGTTCCTTCAGCAAATGAAGCTCACCAACTTACAATAGGCTAAATTACCTTACAACGTGCTTTCAGTAGTCTATGTTGAAGTTCTTAGCACAGGCTAACATATCATAATCATATACGGTATCACAGTTCTCATTGATCTACAAAAAATACCGGTAATAAAAACCTTTTCGATATTTCACACTTAATATAATACTCGGTAATCTACTTCAACCTCCTATTGTTTACAACGACGCATGACGCATCATGCAACACCAGCTGTATCAGCTAGACGGTACACGTGTTTTTCGAATCGTTTTCAGTTAAAAAACTGTTACATCACATGTATATTTTACCTTAACTGTGCCTGAATGAATATATTCTCGGAAATAAATAGTAGTTTTGCTGAAACATGATGTATTTTAATGTTAAATAGGATAAAATACATGACGATAACAAAAGACTTTACTTAACCTTCCGATGTTCAAGAGAAGTTACTCGTTTTTTTAATAGTTTTTGGTTAAAATATTGTTATATTACAATGGTATTCTATTCATACTGTGCTTGATATAATACATTCACGGAAATGTAATATTTTTGCTGAAATGACGTAGGTATTACAGTGGAAAGTGAGATAAATTCGTGACGAAAACAATGACTCGCTTTTTTTCGTTCAAAAGATGTTACCGTAATCGCTTTTCGAATGGTTTTCAGTTAAAAAACTGTTGTATTACAATAATATTCTATCCTAATTGACTTGAATAAATCCTACGATACCATATTTCTGAATATTTTCATTAAAATCCATCAAAATCATTTTCCTTGTTATCGTCTGCAGCACCAAACAGCTTCTCCCAGTCCTCTCCTTGAACAGGGCTAGAGGGTACGTGTTTTTCGAATCGTTTTCAGATAAAAAACTATTACATCACACGTATATTTTACCTAAACTGCGCCTGAATGAATATATTCTCGGAAATAGATAGTAGTTTTGCTGAAACGTGATGTATTTTAATGTAAAATAGGATAAAATACATGACGAAAACAAAAGACTTTACCTAAGCTTCCGATGTTCTTGAGATGTTACTCGTTTTTTTAATAGTTTTCGGTTAAAATTCTGTTATATTACAATGATATTCTATTCATAATGTGCTTGATATAATACATTCACGGAAATGTAATATTTTTGCTGAAATTACGTACGTATTAAAGTGGAAAGTGGGATAAAATCGTGACGAAAACAATGACTTTTGCTTTCTTTCTTTCAAAAGATGTTACCGTAATCGCTTTTCGAATGGTTTAGTTAAAAACTGTTGTATTCCAATAATATTTCCTCCTAATTGACTTGAATAAATACTTGAATGGAATATACAATATTTTTGTTGAAACTACCGGTGTTTCATGCATGGCGAGCCTCAGTTTATAGGACGTAGAGCGTTTTTACTGAAGGTTTTGTTGTTCCATTACCCTCAAAAACGTGGGTCGAACTATAAACGAGGAATATCATAAATTAACGATTTCTTGGTCAAAAAATCAGGGTCGACCTATAAACGAGGGGGGGTTATAGACGAGTATATACGGTATGTAGAACCAGTCAGTCACTGGTTTTGTAAACAACGAAAACAATGCTGTCTCGTCTCCTCGTGTTTTAATATTCTACATATTATTAATGAATTGTATTGTTCATTTTGCACACATAAACATTAATTCAATCAAAAAGACATTTAGTAATAAACAAAAAATTAATGTTTTATACATAGAGAAATGATGCTGTTTACACAATTGTGCACGTCTGAACGTTGGCGAGCCGCTCAAACCCGCCGAAATTCGAGTTTCCGCCAACAAAATTTTAAATTGTGCAGTGTTTTTTTTGGTCCAAATATAAAACGTTGAATTAAAAACTCGCGAAATTTGAGAACCCTTCAATATGTCTTCAAAGAGACCACGAAGCAGTGAAAGTGGTGCTAGTGCTTCCAAGTGTATGCACAAGTCACTATATATCCATATATCCAAGAAAAGGGTGAATTTCCATGGTCCAGCACCGGTCAGGTCCCGAGGTTGCCAGACTAGAGAGGTACAACCTGTACTATACACCTGTCTAGCTACCCTACATATAGCAGGAAAAGATTGGATGTACAAAATATTCAATCCTTCATTGTTTACTGGAAATAATAAATTCATGATCAATTAAAACATTACTTTACTGCTAATGGACTACTACTTGAAAATCTAAGTTTTAGTTTCCTTTATATAATTCTGTATATAATTTTCATACTTTATTTCTGAGTGATATGCACCTGCTCCAACCCAATACATATCTCAAAATAAATTATGGCTGACAAAACAGACAATTTCAATGTAAAATACAGTACAAAATTATTTCACACAATTTACCTGAAGTACAGAAAGAATTCCTGTGACCATGACAAGCAAATTTGGTTCCTTAGTGTAGGCAGACATTGACCCAGCCACTGTGGAAAAGACTGCATATGCAAAGAGTCCAAAGGCTGAGACCATAAGAAGAATGTCATCCAATTCCTCTTCTCGTTCTCCATGGAATTTAAGCTGGCGAACCCTGTGGGAAAAATGAACCTGTGTAAAATGCACTTTACCACTCTATTATAAACTTCAATTTCTGTTAACCTAAATACAGTATATAGCTAAGTAAATAAGCTTTCTATAGCCTAGAGCAGGCACGGGCAACCTTTTCTCAGTCTTGGGCCGCATTAAGATTTAGGTATTTTTCTGCGAGCCAACCCACCAAAATTTATTTCCTACCTAACCTAAAAGTAATGTTAATATTGTATTAGCACAGACAGTGAAACAGTTTATTGTCATGTCCACCTTACGATAGTTTCAGTTTACAATCAAAGTCTTTTTCCCATTAATGAAACAAATCCATCATAATAATTTTACAGATGATGATTGAAGCAGTCTGTGAATACGTTGATTTTTCCTACAGTTATAGCATTTTTCTTACTAATGAGACAAACCCACCAGAATAATGCCTAAGTATATTTCGGTCGAAAAATTACCAAGACATATATGGCTTAATATTTTGGCAATTTCAGCCAAAAATTTTATTTCATAGAAAATCTCAGTACAGGTACTCCTGAGCATGCTGATTCCGAATATATGGTCCACGATTCAATGACACTTGGAAGATTTTAATTTTATTATTTCAATGCTAATTACTCCCCAACTATGGGTTCCGAGGTGCATTTTTAGTGTTTTGCATTTCTGGAAGTACTTAATCAATTAAACCCTTTAAATTCTAATTCCACGAGAAAAGTATATTTAGGTTGAAAAATTACAAAGACATCTGGCTTAACCCTCTCGTGCATGATGTGATTTGTGTCATATACATAATAAGATCAACTTCACGGTGACGCAAATCGAGTCACCAAACTTTAAAAAAAAAAAATAGCCAAAAATTAAGTTTTCAACAGAATTGCATCAAATTTTGATGCATCATACTAGCAAGCAAGTTCTTTCAAATAAACCAATTGCGCAATATTATCTCAGCAGTCAAGCCGTGAGTGTAAGCTGTGTCCATTTAAATTTCCATAGCTCTGTGCGGGCTGCCTCAACTCCTGGATTACAGTGCTTACCCTACTACCTGAAATAATTTATTTTTAGTGTTAGAGAAGTGAAGTGATGGTTGTGTAATGAAATATTTTTTATAAATTTACAGGGAAGTGTTTATTTTCAAAAGCGTTACCGTATCAGGCAATACAACCTCATTACAATGACAATGTCTCAAAAAAAGCCTCTGAAAGAGGATGATTTTCTAGACTTACAGTACATGAATTTTATCAGTACCAGTCTCTCTTATAGTGTTGGCTACAGGAGGCAATATAATTTAAACCGATATAAAATATAAAGCCAAAAATAACCCCAAAAGTTAAAAAAAAAAAAAGTTTTACCATTTGAGAATCAGTGTTTTGCTATTTTCTCAAAAAATATTGTCATATCAGAAATTTGATTACTGGGTTGAAAATATCATGAAATTCCGCTTCTTTGAATTGAATTGAATTGGAACAGTTTATTTAGCCAGAAAAACACAGATAAAGAGTGGATAATAATAACAATATTAACATGGCTGAGCCAGTTGAGAACCTGAGCTCTCTTTCAGGCACCTGATATATACTGTACATTTATCTCAAGGAAGTATTATGTAACATTTAGTATCATCTGGAATAGTACAATAGCATGGTGGTAATAAGAACATCTTATAATGTTACCACGGTTATCACTTCAATATTTATTAATTTTATTTATTTATTATTTTTTGTTTAGTTTGTGTTTTTATTTTATTTTTTATTTATTTATATATACATAAATTATTGTGGAATTGAAAAACATAAGTACAGTCAACCCTCACTTTACGCGGTCCCACATTCCGCGTTTCCACGTTTACGCTGTGTCCTGCCGGAACCCAGGATGCTCACATTCCGCGGTGCGTGTACCCCTTTACGCGGAGAGCGGCTGGCGAGCCGCGCCATTTTTGGATCCAAACCTCCCGCCATCCGCCATGTTGTGTAAGCGGCGCGAGCATGGTGCGCACAAGGTCGCCCAGTCATCAAAACATTACCAGTTCTTCACCCGCCACCCACCACAGCCGGCCCAAGTCAGTGATAGTGATAATTATAGTGAGGATATGGACTTATATGGAATTTGAGGGGTTTGAGAAAGAGGCCCTGCAAGCCTCTGTGGTGGATAGTGATACAATTGATACAAGTGATACAGGTGAGGGCCAATAATCTGCCCTCTGCCTTGGAACCAACCACCCATCCCCGTGTGCCCAGCCATCTTTTCTACTAATGTAAGTGTTAAAAAACCTAATATTATTGATATTTCTCTTAATTATTAATTGTGTGTGCATACCATCATAAAGTTAAGATAATATTTTTACTACAACATAGTTGTGTGTCGTCAAAAAGTGGAGTTTGGGGGTCGGCCCGGTCTCTATTTCAATTAATCCCTTATGTTATGTTGTTCACTTTACGCGTTTCTCACTTTCCACGGTACCCTGTGGGTTATATTAACCGCGTAAAGTGAGAGTTGACTGTATAATGGGGAAGCAGTACAACCTGGGTTATACAGTAATAAGGTTGAACAAGAGGACAGAGCTGTCAGGATTATGTCTAGTTGGCAATTGTGTTTACTGCAATGGTAATTACTTATCTATTTACATGATAATTTCCGATAAAACGGTTTTGATGGTACAATAGAAGCAGGTACTGTAACTATACAGTACTGTAGTAGGTGTTACAAGAAATATTAATACTTAGACAATAGATACTTTTTTAAGAGATGATTTAAAGGAAGGGAGCGTAGTCTTTGCTCGGATGGGTGGGGGTAAGTTGTTCAACACCTTCACACCGTGATATTTTATGGAGGTCTGGGACTGAGAGGAGCGCATGGGGGTGGTCTTAGTAGCTCTGGGTGCCTTCAGTTGCATCTCTGATTATTCCGGAACTGGAAATAATTATTGTCAAGCAAGTGATTGATATATTTGTAAACAAAGAGGGCACAGCAGTAGGTGTTAATACTGTATCTTCGAATTTTAAAATTTTCAATACAGCAAATTTTTCGTTTATGTGATCTGTTTTTCAAGTACCGTAGGTCATTATCCGTACAACTTTCTTTTGTGCAGTAACCAGAGATTGTCTTTTTGAAGAGCCACAGGCTCAGACAACTTTGAGCTAGGAGGTTGTGAACGTATTGGTATGTACTATTTTCGCTCATGTTTATTAGAAGTGACGAAAAATAACTACATACAGTATATACAGAAGGCCCCCAAGTTCGTGGATTTTTATTTTGTGGTCCTCTATTATTTGCGGATGACACCCTGGATGTACCTAAGAATGTCTATGGGTAGTTTTAAAGTTGCCGGCATTTTCGCGGATGGTACAGGAAGCCATTTGTTCTAAAGACAGTAATTTCCTTTACCTGTATTGTAAAAATGTGTGTGTGTGTACACACACACACACACACACACATGCAAAACACATACAAATAATTAATATAGTAATTGGAAAGTCCTCCTACAAATAATCAGAAACAAATTTATTAAAAATGTAACAGTCTACCCTCAAGTCTGTCCTTTATTACATTATTAATAGAGTACGGAATTGAGGGTAGAATCACATTTATAATAAAAAAAAATTCTGATTATTTGTGAGGATTTTCCTATTATTATTTTTGTATGTCTTTTGTGTGTGTGTATCTACACACACACATACAGCTCCTCCTCGACTTACGACAGGGTTAGGGACCCAAATCCAGGTCATAAGTCGAAAATGCTTAAATAATATGCATAGAAAATCTAAAATGAGTGTCTTTTTCTTCTCAGAACCACAAAACTCTCACTTTTAAGCTTGCCAGCCATTTTAAAGTGAATTACAAACAAAAATTTTGTCAGTACACACCGCAATCACTAATGTCGGGAGTCGAAAATACGTAATTTGACATAATTTTGGTACGACTGAGGCGGTCGTATGCCTGGGTGGTCGTAAGTCGAGTCGGTCGTAACTCGAGGAGTACAGTGGTCCCTCGGTTAACGAGCACAATCCGTTCCAGCAGGTTGCTCGTTAACCGAAAATCTCGTTAACCGAAACCATTGTTTCAATGGGTTTTGGGGTAATTGGTTCCAGCTCACTGAAAATTGCCTAAATTCAACAAAATAGGTAGAAAAGTTCACTTACTTTGAGGTGTGTATGTAGAAGGCTCCTGGATGATGATGATGATGATGATGATGATGATGATGTGAATTTGAAGTGGGAGATGGAGGAGGAGAAGGGAGAAGAGAAGGAAGTGGAGGTGGAGGAGAAGCATTTTACTGCTTCTTGGAAGGTGAATCACCTTCCATGAAAATGTCAGGAACCTCTGGACTGACAGATTCTCCACCATGAACATCCTCTCTCCTTCTTGAAGTGGAAGGCTGAGGGATAGCATCTTGTTCACTCTGCCTTTTACTGAAGAAAGTGTCAATTGTGGTCTGTGGGGCATCTCTCCTCCTCACCATTAACTTATGTTTAAAGAAGGAGACCACTGAGTCCTCAACATGACACAAAGTTAGTTCAGTTTTTCCACATCTGAGTGCTTTGAAGCCAGTTCCCTGAACTTCTCCCAATAGTAAATCACACCTTTCAACTGTTTAGCTAACATATGGTCATCACTTTCAATTTCCTCCTCACCACTGTCAGCCTCTACCTGTAACATCTCATCCAGTTGCTTTAAGTCATCAGGAGTAAGTTCCTCCTCATGAGACATCACAAACTCTTCCACATCCTCCTCCTCCACTTCAAGGCCCAATGACTGACCAATGGACACAATTTCCTGGTCCAACTCTGTTTCTTCCTCAAATCCCTCAAAATAATGGACTACTGATGGCCACAGTGCTTTCCATGAAGGATTGAGGTATCTAGTGGAGACTTCTTGCCATGATGACACAATCAATTTTACAGCCTCCAGGATGTTGAATTGTGTCTTCCAGAAATGTTTCAGTGTTAGTTCAGGATCATTGGAAGTTGCCTGATGACACCTCCTAAACATTTTCTTCATGTACAACTTCTTGAAGTTGCTGATCACATTCTGGTCCATTGGTTGTATGATTGATGTAGTGTTTGGAGGCAAAAACAACACTTTCACAAAGTCAAATTGATACTCCAAATTTCTGGCAAGGTCAGGGTCATGACCAGGAGCATTATCCATGAGGAGAAGAGCCTTTAAAGGGAGTTTATTGGTGGTTAGGTAGCTCTTGACAGAAGGGCAAAACACATCAACAGCCCATTCATTAAAGAGCTGTCTTGTCACCCATGCCTTACGGTTGGACTTCCAATAAACTCCAAGCTTTGTTCTTACCACTTTCTGTTGCTTGAACACCCTGGGGTTTTCAGAGTGGTAGACAAGCATAGGCTTCAGTTGGAAATCCCCTGAAGCATTGGCACCAAGCAATAGAGTGAGACGGTCTTTCATTGGTTTATGCCCAGGTAACGAGGCTTCATCTCTGGTGATGAATGTTCTTTTGGGCATCTTTTTCCAGAACAGCCCAGTTTCGTCCACATTGAACACTTGCTGTGGAAGATAATTTTCTTCTTCCATCGGTTCTTTAAATTCAACTAAAAACTTTGCTGCCCCTTCCTTATCAGCACTAGCAGCTTCACCATGCCTAACAACACTGAAAATGTCACTTCCTTTCTTAAATTTTTCGAACCAGCCTTTGCTGGCCCGAAAATCTTCAAATTCTGTGCCTGAAGAACCAGGTTGATCTGTCTTTAAATGTTCGTAAATCTCCCTGGCTCTTTCACAAATGAATTCAGTAGAAACTGAATCACCTTTCATCTGTTTTTCCCCATTCCAGATGAGAAGTAACCTCTCAGTTTCTGCAATTAGGGATCTACTTTTAAACACAATTGTAGATTTGTCTCTCACTTTCACTTCTTTAAATTTGTCTTTCTGTGCAAGAATTGTCGACACAGTTGATGCCGACATGCCATATTCTTTGCATAGCGCATTTGTTCTAATGCCTTATTCATGTTTTTTTATGATTTCCTGCTTGGTTTGGATTGAAATCGCTTTTCTTGATCTCTTAGGCCTCATGCTGGATTCAAACAATGTCAACACGTGTTTTTTAAAGTTAAACTTGTTGTAAATAAAGAATATTTTCTTTAAAATAACACTGCACTGAGCTATATATTGTCAATATGTAAAATAAATTTCAAAATGACCAATAATTTGCTTGGAAACACAGAAAAAAGCATTTAGTTGAAGAGAGTCTCAAGCATGATGTTACCTCCAGTGAAAACAGAGAGAGACTAACGCTTGTTTGCTGTGTTAAGAGGCTGGATGCCGCTCATTAAAGTAGTCACTTTACCTTCAATTATGTTCAATAATTGTTAAAATGACTAAAAGATTTAATATTAAACCTTTAAAAGTATTGAATAGTATAAACTTCTTGATATTTACTAAAATAGTAAGGAATTTAAGCTCTAGAACCGATTAATGTATTGGCGGACTAATACTAAAGCTGGTTGACCACCAAGTGCAAGCCAAAACTTGTTGAGGTCGGCTCGTAAGAAACTCATTAACCGAGGGATTGCTCGTTAACCGAAGTTAAGAATCTTATCGGAGGTAACTCGTTAACCAAAATCTCGTTAACCGAGGCGCTCGTTAACCGAAGGACCACTGTAGCTGTATATACTTATTTCATTGTTATATTTTCATAGTTAGTTACTCTTACGTGATGAAACAGTAACGAATTGTGTGTGAAGATTATTCTTTTAATACATATTGCTTTACTCACAATAAACTGGTTGCATCTACCTGAACCTTGGGCCACATTAAATAAAAATTTTCAATCACTCCAAGGGCCGCAAACACATGGTCTGGGCTGTGGGATGCCCATGCATGGCCTAGAACTATAATATGTACTCAATAAAAAAGCATTAACCTTCTAATAAAGACTCACTTTCTTCACTATAAGAGAAAAATCCTTTTAACAATTAGTATTACATGATATACAGTGCATTGAACCTAGTCTTCATCATAACTATTAAGAGTATAGTAAAATACTAGCCCTGTGATCTGTAAATTTTGTACACAACACTGAGATTTCACAAATTTTAATGATAAAATATGAGCTATGGTGCTAGTTATGGTAAAATGGGAATGGAAAGTAATGGCAATAAGGAATAATGAACAGGACATTAGGTTGGCAGTAAAGGGTAAGAGAGGAGGTTGGCAGTGAGAAGAGGGGGTAGGAGGAGTACAGATTGATTACCAAAATTACAAGGATATACAGGTTGTACCTCTCTAGTCCGGCATTCTGTGGTCCGGAAACTCCCGTGGTCCGGAACGATTTTAGTTTGTGCAATAAGTAAATAGGCAGCTTTTTTTTCTTTTTTTTTCTTTTTTTTTATCTGAATTATTATTATTATTACAGGAGTATTAAATTTTTGCCCCTCAGGCCCCAATGTGGGTCAGTGACCTATGCCCGGGTGGGCTAATCCCCTTAAAAAAAAAAAAGCCGCGGGAAATTAAGGTTTGTTTACATCCGGCAGTTCGGCTGCTCTCTCTCTCTCTGCTTGTCTATACAGAGTACAACATTTAACCCTTCAATATATATGAGCAGTAAATAAGTGTTGCTTTCATATTCTTATGTAGAGTAATGACGATATATTTTCACATGTGCGCACTTACATACGAGCAGTCTCACTTTTTTTTTTACCATTAATGGTTAGCTACTTATATTGTTCCATTTATTAACATTAAATAACATTACAGGTTCTTCAAGCAACCATATTCATTTTTTACATTAATTTTACTACAGCTAAGCTCAGGGTCTTATTTTCTTCAGTTTTATATGTAGAACCAATGAGTCACTGGTTTTGTAAGCTTTAACATAAACAATGCCGGCAGCCGTCTCGTCTCTCTAATATTCCACGTATTATTAATAAATTGTATTGTTAATTTTGCACACGTACATTAATTCAATAAAAACAAATTCAGAAACATTAATTAAAATATATATGAACAGTAAATAAGTGTTGCTTTCATATTCTTATGTAAAGTAATGACGATATGTTTTCACGTGTGCGCATGCGCACTTACATATGCGATCTCTCTTTTTTCTTTACCATTATCGTTAGCTACTTCTATTGTTCCATTTATTAACATTAAATAACATTACTTAAAACAACCATATTAATTTTACTACAGCTACAACCAAGGTCTTATTTTCTTCAGTTTTATATGTAGAACCAGTCAGTCACTGGTTTTGTAATCAACGAAAACAATGCTGTGTTATTTCCTCGTGTGATTTAATATTCTACGTATTATTAATGAATTGTATTGCTCATTTTGCACACATAAAAATTAATTCAATAAAAAAGACATTCAGTAATAAACAATAATGAATCTTTTGTACATAAGAGAAATGACGCTGTTTACACGATTATGCACGTCGTCTGCACATTGGCGGGCCGTTCAAACCCGTCGAAATTCAAGTTTCCGCCGTCAAAATTTTTATTTATTTATTTTTTTGTGTGTTCCAATAAAATACGTTAAGACTTAAAAACTCGCGAAATTTGAGAAGCTATTATGCGACATTTAACCCTTCAATATGTCTTCAAAGAGACCATGACGCAGAGAAAGTGGTGCTAGTGCTTCCAGGCATAAGCACAAGTCACTATCTATCCAGGAAACGGGTGAATTTCCATGGTCCGGCAATTTCCATGGTCCGGCACCGGTCAGGTCCCGAGGTTGCCGGACTAGAGAGGTACAACCTGTACAATACTGTATCAAGTAACATCCTTATCTGCTTCCCCTGTCAACAATACTGTACCCCTATTTCTCAAATGTATTCATGAGAAGTAGCAGAAGGACACTTGTATGTAACCAGTGAGGGTCTGGTTCACAGGTGCATGGTACAGTATCAGACTGTACAGTACTTACAATTTTTAGTAGGAGACACTTCAAATCATAATTGGTTTGAGTATTGCATCTGACAAGGTTCTTCACCCTCAATTCTATTTTAAATTTTTATTTTTTTCCTTAAAAATTTCCAAGAAGGGGATTTTTAGCAATGCCTCCCCCGCCCCGCCCCGCCCCACCCCTCCGTCATAACTACACTCCTGGGTGCTATTATCATGTTCTCAAATGGTGGATAGCAGCAAATGTAATATCGATGTTGACAACAGGCAATAATAATAATAATGTCCAAAGCCCTTTGATAACTAAGAATTACATATGTACTTCCTCTTCTTACTGAGGTCCAGGACTGTAAATCTGGAGGAAGTCCACATTTACTGCCTCATTTAATTTTTTTTTGAATTTGTGGTGTGTGAGTTTTCTTTATCTAACCAGTTTTTCAAATATGTTATCATGTCACAGCCTTTAACAGCCAAAGATATAGTCATCCTGATGGAATGGAAGCTCCCAGATTAAAAACCAAAACTTCTTGGTCTACAGATATCAGAGCCCACCATCCACCATCTCATATTCCCAGACCTACCAACATTGGAAAATGTAAATGTGTTTCAATATTCAAGCAATGAAAGGGGTAGGGGTGGGCATGCCCCAGGGACAAATGCTTAAAATTGATAGACTAATTATTGTGCATCCTGGAACATTTTAAAGAATAATTTTTTTTACAAGCAGCAATTTTCATCTTGCTTTTTCTCAATATATTTTGCCCCTCAAGTTTCTCAGATGTCTTTGCACCATACGAAAAACTTTGCTGTTGTGTCAAATCTTACGATCTTCTGACTACACAATTCACTTCCATTTATGGTATAATACTGTTTACTATTTGCCACAATCCATCTTTAACGCAGTCAAGCCCAGCACTGATGCCGTATTGTAACTGCTGTACTACCAGCATGATATCACCAAGTCATTGGCATTTTACAAAACTAATTCCTTTATCAAATAAAATTTTGGCATTTGTTTGACAATACATGGTTGATTTATTAATTTTTCAATAACATAATTTATTGGTGGAATTTACTAAGTAAGCATCAGTATATTCTTCTGATTATTGTTTTTTATTTATAAAAGTCTCTTGGCCAAAGAGAAGATCAATGTAACAATTGTAACATCCAAATGTTAAGGTTCCTTTTTATTTTTTTTTTCAAGAAATGCCTATCCACATGCCATCAGCCTAAATTGTGTAGTTGTCCTTCCCCCATCTCTCCCACTCATTTCAATACCAGCTAGAGTGAGAATCCAGTACCTAAGTTATTTATGTACATCTGGTAAACTTTTAAAAAATTCCTGTTCAGCAACTTTACCAGAATTTTTTTTTTACCCTTTTTTATCAAATTAGAATTGTGTGGGGTACAACTCTTTGCAGATATCAAGTTTTGTAAATGAAGTATCTATTTTTAATTTGTTGTAAGGTAAAGATTACTTGACCTCATAGGTGGATTAATCAACTGCCTTGGTAGAGTCTGCAGATGTAGAGATAATGAAGGATGGGGGGGGGGGATAATACCCAGTAAATTGAACCTGGAGTGTGAAGACAGTAAGCACACCCAAAAAGGTTGGCTGATGCAATCTCTACCTCAGTGTGACCTTGTTATAATCTTTACACATGCTCAACAACTCACCGAGGTCTTGCATACCATACCACTGGCTGTCTCACCTCATACCGTCTCTCATTCCTCCTGCCAGTCACCCGATATGCATTTACTGAATTCTCCTTAAATTTCCCTTATATTTTCACTCCATATTATCATCTCTTAACATTTCTTTCTATTATCAACAACTTTCTTCATAACTTCATATTCCTCTCACAAGTCATTTTGTATACATTCTGAGTAACCAGTCCTTCTTGTCAATGTACCTTTCTCAAACATTGTGGTAAACTTCTCATCATTCTAAGTCTTCTCATATGATAAGTTCACATTCAAACACTTTTCTATTCCTTAACCCTTGGTCAACAATCCTCCTCCTATTATGGTATATCAAGACCTATTATTTCTTCTTCCTCTAGACTTTCTTTTTACTTTAATCAAATTCAGTTATACAAACTATTCTCCTACTGTCAATCTCCTTGAAAATTAGAACTGGATACAGTACTTCTGCTTTTGTGAACTGACCTGACAAAACCAATGAACATGGCAATGATACTGAAGAACATTATCCCACAGTGAGAGCAGTCAGCCAGGTATATAGCCAGCATCTTTAACTCTTCTCGGTTGACTAGCACGAAGAAGAGGATGAGACATATCAGTGAAGCCACCAAGACAAGAAGGCCACAGAAGAGCCCCTTGCTGGCACCGACACAGTCCACACGGGAATGACAGCGCCGAGACACAACTGACATGCCATCTCCTGCCACCTCCGGGTCATACACAAACCTGAAAAAAATTCTCTCTTGCTCAAAGAACAATAACTAATACAAATGAAATATGCATTGACAATTATCCAAATGTAATAGTCAATCGATTAGTCTTAAAGTTTATTTCAATGCTAGAAGTTTGCTGTATATCAGAAAATTTTAAAAAATGTTCCTGCATATTCAAATAATCTTTTATTAACAAATGATACTTCACCTTTCGTGTAGGTATGATTCTTTCAGTGGTAAATCCCTCCTGTCATTTTAAAAAAAAGAGCGTATATTGTTTAAATTTAACCAAAATTTTTATCCTAATATTAAAAATATTCAATTACAGAAACACGCTTACTGCTAAAAATTGTAATAATGTTCACAATTAAGAACATTCATGACGATTATATAAAACAAAGAAGAAACTACCTTGGATTCCGCCCAATGTGCTTCCACATTATATAGAGGACTGAAGCACCAATAAGAGAGTACTCGACGATGAAGGGGTAGAGGTATGGGGCAGAGTCTGATACAATGGAACCCATTATCTCCACACGCCCACATGTACGGTTGACAATGTCCTCCTCACTCACCCAACCATTGGCTGTTGAATCATCAAATTTAAGATACTTTTATCAGTTAAACAGTATACTCTGTATTCTCAATATGATTCAGTACTAGAGAGCACAAAATTGAAAAGTGAATAAAAAACAAAAACATCTGTAAAACTGAAAGGGAAGAAGAGGATAACTGCAAGACTTACAAAGCTTACAATTTTAAAGAACCTCTAAATTGTTGCAGAGGTAAATTCATGCAATAAAAATAAGAAAAATTCCAGTGTGTAATATCTGTTAATACCACCTGTACATGTTATAAACATCCAAAACTCTTTTATAAGCCTTTAGAATCTATCATGCAAAACCACATGATGCAAAAATATTCATCAAGGGAAGAGTACAGCTGTAGGAATTCTGTACTGTGAGGTTAGTGGGTAACAACTACATTTCCACTGACACTAGTAAAGTACACATTACTTCATTCAGAAAATGTTCGAGATAAACATTTATAACATGCCTGTACTATGATAACAGGCCAAAATCGATACATAAAGCACTAGGGTGTTGGGGCCAAAAATCAGCCTGAGAGTTTAGCTTCCCAGGTTCAAGCTCAAAAGTGTGCACTTCAGTCCCAAGGGACATACCCTGCTGCATGGTTTCATTGATTTCCTGCATTTCAGCAAAATCGTCCAGATTATAGAGGTACTTGTTGGGGGCCAAGAGGCCACGATTTTCCAGTGCACGTCGAATACCCTCTGTCAGTGAGAAGAGAGAGAGAGTCAGAAAGAGTCTACACCAGAAGAGCGGTTAGTTAAAGAAAGATGGGTTATTAAAAAGCCTGCTAATTAAATTATCGCACTAGAAGCAGAGATCAATTTTTTTTAAAGAAAAAGTGACAGCCTTTACTAATTTCTATATAGGACTGAAGTGATATGGCATCTTGTCATCTTCACATCTCTTCAAATATTTATAAGTGAAGATAGTTTTTACAAAGAAAAAATATCAATAGACTAGCAAGGAAGTCTCGCTATTTCTTCACTTCCACTGAGTCTGGAATCTACTTGTCATGTGATTCAGATGTGCCTAAAAATCTTGTGATTATAAATGTTCTTTGAAGAAAATGATGTTGCAGCTATAAGTAAACAACAGAATAAATGGATTAAACATTAATCACTCAGTTGAGACTGGACTCCACATAATTCTTCATTTAGGAATAAGCCGTACAGTACTTTACCTTATATTCATTCATCATTAACCTGATATGCTCAGAAGGTTTAATACATGAAACTATGGTCTGAGTTGGTACTTACCAAGGATCATGTAGTCTTCTCCCCTGTGTCCCTCGGAGACCCTAAACTCATTGATCTCCTTCAGGCTCTCCCGCACCAAGGTTCGCACCCACACACACAGGTTGGTGGCCACAATGTGCATTAAACCAAACCGGGCAAGGAATTTGAACTTGTGGATATTTAGCTGTGGAAACACAATATTCACTGTACAATATATCTAAAATTAACATTTATGAAATATGGATGATACACAGTTTTATTATTGCAATAGTTGGTGGAGTAGATTTTGTTTAAATGTTTATGGTATAAAAATGCTTATGTGCTTTATACTTGTGTGGGAATTATTACATATACTGTACAGTATGTATAAAATGACACTGGTATATACAGTACAGTATTCACAACTAACACAGCAGCACTGGGTGGTGCTCAACTATGCGCTACTGTATCTCCAAATCGTCTATTCAATGACTGCTATTTCTCCACTCTCTATCTTTCTTTTTGTCCTTACTTGTGTTTTTCTGTCTTTCCCTACATTTTTCCTTCTACTTTCCCACTTGTACAGTACAGTACAGTACAGTACAGTACAGTACAGTACAGTACAGTACAGTACAGTACAGCACAGCACAGCACAGCACAGCACAGCACAGCACAGCACAGCACAGCACAGCACAGCACAGCACAGTACTCATTTTCCGAGGTCACCCTCAAATACCTCTACACCTTGTTTCACACTTCCATTGAGTGCTTCCCATATCTTATAGTCAAACTAGCAAGGAAAGTTTTCAGTAAATGTTTCAAAAGTATGTAACACTCAAAAGTATCTTAATATTCTTAAAGCAGATTCTTTATAATGCTGCCACCTAAGAAGGGGGAGTTCTCTCTGGGACCAAGCCATCATAGGATACAGTATATACAACTATACTGCAGTGCATAATATGAATATGACATGTCTGAAGGAAGTCTTATCTACATAAATCTATATTCTTTATGGAAAAAATCAGTGAAACAATAAATTATACCGCTTTTTTTTCTACAGTACCGTAAATTGTACTAATATTTACTGCACACACACATACCCAGGAGAGTCATTAAACTTACCCTGGCATTCATAAAGATGAAATACATCTGCATAAACGTGAACACCAGCTGTAGCAGAGGGTTGACACCCCGCAGGATCTGGTAACATGGTGACGAGAGCGGGATCTCGAAAAATACTCCAAACTCTAGACCATTGTAGATCATTGTACCCAGTCCAAATGCTGCAGAAAGAGATAATTTAACACCATATTAATTAAAAGCACTGAATCAGCACTTTAAATAATAAATAAATAATAATAATAAAAATAAATCTGACGGTTCACTTTCATGTACACTGTTGATGGCTGCATGACACAGGTTTGTGTAAATCTTATATAATGCAATATTAAGATATATTTCTAAAAGTGGAAATATTGATAAATGAGAAAGGGTGAGAGTGGCCATAATCATGTTTAACAGTGGTGAGGCACTGGGAGTAGATGAAATCACTGATGAGATATTTAGGGGGTGAAGGATAAAAAATGATGGCTGACAAAAGGACGGTCAGTAGGTTATGCACGACAGGTGGACGACTACCAATGAAATGGCAGATTATACAGTACACAGATAGAGTTCCCATGTAAAAAGGAAAATGTGGTATGAATGATTTAAAAAATTCTTAAGAGGAATAAATTACCTAAATATCTCAGGCAAAGTCAATGGTAATGTCACCATAGAAAAAAGGAAAAACAAGGGAGCCTGTAAGGGTCAATTGTTTGTGTCAAGAAGTGTGTGTGGAAAAAAAATGGAGAGAGGAAAGACTTTGTGACATTTATGTACATATGTTTATAAAGAATGTGACACAGATGATGGAATAGCAGTAAGGAAATTATATGAGATAGTTAGTTAATTGGAAACTGAATGTTGTCCTGAAGTTTTACAGAGTGGACCCTTGGCCAAGAAGGGTGTTGGGAAGAAGAAAAACTGGTTCTCAGTGATGTAGAGATTACAGTATATTAAGGACGTGTAATGTTGCCATGGATCTTCAAAAATTTTCAAAGGATGAAGTACAAGATTGATACACAGTGACACAGAAAAGAAATGGAATGTCAGTCAGCTGGTATTAAATGACAGCGATTATATGGGCAATTCAGAAGAACAGATGATATAGAAGAAGGTAGGAAGAAAAAACAGTACGAAAAAGATAATTGTAAATGTAAGTAAAAGTAAATTGATGAATACAAACCGAGAAAGGAAGCATGGAAAAATGAATATTAGTTTAAACAGAAAATTATAGACATTTCAGACATCTAGAAGAAGATTTATCAGCTTATGGAAGAATCTGAGATGACCTGATTCACAGAGTAGTGGAGGGAAGGAAAGTAACAGGTTCTGTAACTGAGAAAGGCATGAAGAAAAAAGTGTCTAAGGAGAGAGAGACTAGAATGTAGAGGGTAAACTAATGAGCCATAATTACTATTGTATATAGAGTGAAACACAAACTCTGGATACAATAGGAAGCAGTAAATTAAAAAAAATACAGAAACATGCTTTAGAGCAATGTGGCACAAGCATGATGCGGAGATTAGGAAATACGTACAGTTAATAAGGAAGACATAAGGTAGTGAAAGAAGTAATGTAATCAGGTTAAGGAGAGGTGGTATAGACGCAATGAATGAGTGAGTGAGTGAAGCAATGGTATTAAAGTGTCTAGGTCGAAGGTGGATGGTAGGGGGAGGAGGGAGGACCAAGGAAAAAAACAAGATAGAATAAAAGACACACAGTATAAAATTGAAGAAAGGGTAATGGTCATTCAGGAAGCAGAAGTGTTCATGTATAAGACTAGAGTATGATGTCAAGTGGTTTTGGGGGAGTGAGAAGGATAAACTAAATAAATATCTTGGGGCCTTGTTGTATAAGATGAAAAGCAGAGCAAGACACCTGTAGGGATGAATGAATAAATGATACCAAATGAAGAATGTGTACGTGTGAGGGGGATGATGGTGTACTGACATGAATAAAAAAGAGGGGTGCAAAATCAATCACTCATACTGTGTGATGGAAGTCATTTTTCTTGTTAAACAAATTGGTTACGGTAATGTAGAAATGCCATCTGTACATGGCAGAGATAAAATACATGAAAACACCGAAACAAACGACTGTACGGTATAAAGTTCCCACATGTAGGGAATACCTAATGATGATATTTACATCTAAAGGTGTTTAAGGCAACCTGCATTCTGATTTCACAAACACAGCATTAAAAGTGTGAAAAATGTATAAAACCGTTGAGATCATTACCCATTGTTCCTTTATTACAAATAACATTCTCTATTTGCCTACATCATTATTTTATTTACTGTACTGACAAATTTAAACCAGCACATGTATATCATCAGAAAGTTCCAACACACTTGTCTGTTTATAAGTCAACTCAATCTACAAATACTTGTATATCAGTCAATACCCAATGTAGAAAAAAAAAGCCTGCAACTGTAGTATTGATATTTATAATGTGTTGGTACATTTACTCTGAAGTAACCCACCAACTTAATCAAAATATGTATGATGTCATCAGAGTTTTCGTTGACAATTTTCTTTGTGAAGTAGTAAGTGAGGTTATCAGTGAATTAATTTTAAAAAATCACTTGAAGTACATACTAATACAGTACTAATTATAATTAACATGGATAGAGCTATTTTTATACACTAAACAATGTGTGATGTAGCAATGGTCTTATAAAGTGATGACATTTATCACAGTAAAGTTTATGTAAAACAAGCTAGATATATTACCAACAAGAATACTGAACCTAAATTATTCGCAACAAACAGTTATACAGTACACAGGGGTTAGGTTGTTCTCAAACTGACCGCAAATCGCCAAATCCACGAATAACTTTTGCTGATGGGAGGGGGAGGGGGGGGGTGTCATTTTTACTAGAGTACAAAGACATGTATATTCCCTTTATTTGTTTGCCCTTAGGAAAATTATTTCTTTTACCTGTATTGTATAAATGTGTGTGTGTGTGTGTGTGTGTGTAGATACACACACACAAAACACACACAAAAATAATAATGGGAAAATCTCTCTCAAATAATCAGAAAAAGTTATTAAAAATGTGAGTCTACCCTCAAGTCCGTACTTTACTTGTATGCGTTTTGTGTGTGTGTGTGTGTCTACACACACACACACACATATTTACAATACAGATAAAGGAAATTACTGTCTCTAGAACGAATGGCTCCCTGTCTCAGCCGCGAAAATGCCGGCAACTATAAAACAACCTACAGACATTCTTGGGTACATCCAGTGTCATCCACGAATAATAGAAGACCGCGAAATAAAAATCCGCAAATTTGGGGGCTCCCTGTATACATAAAACAATGCATAAATAACTAAAAATACATACCAATGGCACCAATCCTGAGGAAGAATGATCCATGGCTGTGTTCGTTGTCAGAGGTCTTGTGCTTGCGTGGCTTACTGCAGGAAGATGAAGTCAGCTTCTCCTGAGTAGGGGACCCATCAGGAATACCCTCTGGCTGTCGTACCTTCTGTAGCACCCCCTGGGGAGGGTTGGAATCACACTGGGGGGGTGCCAAGTGACTAACAGTTCATGAACTATAGGAAGTATGTAAGTCTTCCCAAAGGTTATGTGGAGATACAGAAAGATTAAACTATTCATCTTTCTTCACTAAGTTGCAAATATTAGAGAAATTTCTGATTACATTTTAGGAAAAAATCACATTGTGAATGTTGAGAATTTAACAGATTATGTGTCCATATAATGCCTCTGATTTTATCTGACAATGAATTAATACATGGCAGTACTGTACTGTATTGTATTTTGTCTCATGATTAAAAAATGCATCTAATTTGATATACAGCACAGTGTTATTATACTGTACTGAGAAAAGGTTGTAATCACTCTGTGTGTGTGTGTGTGTGTGTGTGTGTTTTTACTATATACTGTGTATATATGCTTAATGCAGTGAGGCTGAAATCAAAAGCAAATACTGTACTAATACAGTGTACACAGTGTACAGTACTCACACATATTCTCCCTTTTTATTTGCTCCAGTAGAGGCCCTAAATCACTACAGTACTGTATTTGGTTTACCCATATTGATGAGTAGATAGGAAGCAATGTAGGAAATTGAAAATGCAGAGTATAATGGGGAAATTGTTGAATGTTGCCCAATTTTTCATACGAGTAGGAAAACTTGAGTTGGGATGAGAAAAACCAGTTCCCAGAGAATGTGGAGAAACTAGTTCCCAGAGAATGTGGAGAAACCAGTTCCCAGAGAATGTGGGACCATGTGAAGGATATTGTTTAATATTTTCATGGAGGGGTTATAAAAGAAGTGAAAGGACAAGTGATGGAATGGATTTCAAGTCTGGTGATACTGTATATGATAGGGGATATAAATGGGCATTGTGTCAGCTGTTGCTTGTAATTGACACTGCTCTTAAGGGCAATATAGAAGAAAATTAGCAAAGTTTATGAATGAGTTTGGAAGTGTAAGTACCTGGAGTAAGTTGAGAGTGAGTGTGAACAAACGTAAAATGACAAAAACAAGCAAAGAAGGACGACAAGGAAAAATTGAAAAAGTTTTAACAGAGACAGAATAGATGAGTGTACTAAGAGTGTTTCAGATATCTGGAAGTTGATGTGTCAGCAAATGAGAAATGTAAGAAGGTTGAGAAGGAGAGAAAGTTATGTCTCATAAGAAGCAAAGATGGAGAGTTAAAAGGGAAGCATTAAACCACCATTATAACAAGGGTGCAAAACATAAAATTTGGATACAACAGGAATGAGTCGATTAGAAGTGCCAGAAATGCCATCCTTGAGAACACATATGAAGCAGAGAATGAGAAATACAAAAACAAGGAAATGCACAAGAAATGTTAGGCAGAGATCGTACAATGGTGTGCTCAGTTGATAAGAACATGCAGTGTGTACAGTGCTGATAAAAGTGCAAACTAATTACAGTATTGGTGAAAGTAGAGAATTAAACTGAGGTGGGTGGAAGACTGGAGAGAGGAAATCATAGAAGAAAATGGAAGGATGAGGAGAAGAATGCACAAGAAAAGAGGGGAAGGGATATAGTGCATTCAGAAAGAAGTTGTATTGTAGATGACTGAGAGGAGACCACATGATATTAAATGACTTGTTGGGAAGACATGAGGTTGGATCGTAAAAAGTTATCAGGGGTCAAACAAACAGGGTGGGGCCTTATTGTGGAAGTATGTACCATGGATTGCAAAACACATCTTTACAGCAATAAGAATGCATGTATGGCAATGAATGAAGGGGAATATTGAAGTGTAATTGCTCTTATTTCCAGCCACTCTGCATTATGTGAAAAAAAATGAGACTTGAGTTTTATAAGCAACACTGCACTGTCCTTTGACCCCATAACAAGAACTAGTAATACTTTTTAATTTTGGGAGGACAGAAATACAGTAACCTCAAATCACATAATGTACAGTCAATAAAATAAATACAATATTAACCACCATGCTGTGCGTAACAATATGAAAAATTGTGTGACAACTATAATTATACTGTACTGTAGATATACCTGTGGTTACCAGTGTCTGTTAGTTGTTGTCACTCATTTTCTATTCCATCGACATTTGGGGATGTTGATACTTATTTTATTGACTGTACATTCTATGATGTTATTAGATTCCAGTACCTCTCTATTCTGACATAATCATCATCAACGTTTAACAGCCATTTTCCGCGCAGGTTAGACAAATCAGTTAACAGCTGGTCATGTTATGTTAGTCTACCATTAACTAAAAATTTGCCATTAAAAGGATTTCTACTGTCATTGAAATGTAAAAAATATCTACATTTGTCAAGAATCAAATACTGTGAGAAAAAAAAGAAAGAAAAAAAAGAAGCATAATATGAAATCTTGACCAAACAGTGATACCTAATATCATCAACAAGTATTTCAACATTATAAGAACACTATATTATCAGTAATTTATTTATGATATTTGCACTAAATAAAGTGATTATAGATGTATTTACTGCTCAAGTAAATAATATTCACCACCATAAAACTGAACACTTCATAAAGATAAAAAAAAATTATACAAACTTAAAAAAAATCAGAGAAAAAATACTGTATACCTTACGCTCACCAACTGATGTTAGACATATACGGTAGTTACCCCATTATTTACATAATATTAAAACCAACACAGATTTCCAGACAGTGAAGTAAAGTACCACACAGAGGCATGTGGTAAGGATTATTAAGATAGTCTTAGATTATTACATATATTGGTGATTCACAATATATTTTCAACAAAACTTGATATATACAAATTATGGCAGCAAGTTTAGATAAAGTCAAGAGCTATTTACCAAGACTGAGCAAATTTGTAAGAGAGAGTAATGAGACTGAGCAAGCTAGGAATACAAGAAGACGTAAGCCTGTCGTCTGGATAAAATCTTTCCACTTGAAGAGAAATATGTTCACTGACTACTAAGTTGAAAGCCACAAGAGAGAAAATTATAATCTTGTAGATGATCCCTAAGCAAAGTTTTAGTTGAAACATTAAGAGTAGCAAAAGCAGTTTATCATGATGTCGCCAGAGTCAAATTTGTTAATAGCATGTGCCAATGTATTGGTTGAGGGTCTATGCAGACAGGAAAGCTTCTAGAAGCTAAGTCATAGTTGCACCCAGCACATCAATAATAACTGTCCACATCCTGATAAGATAAGAGTCTGTTTAAGGAGTGACCACTTTGTTTGATAGCTGACAAGTTGAAAATAAGAGTGTTGTTATGAAGGCACTATAATCCACTACATGAAAGAGCCAGGCAGGCTGAGAGTGCCATTCTGCCAGGTTGTGAACTTGTTTGTACAGTAGTACTGTATTATAGTTAACTTAAAATAAGGCTCCACTATAGAGGGAGAAAATCTCATCAACAATATTCCAGCCTGTCTGAATGGGAAATTAGCATGGTGCATAGCATACCCTGACATACACTTAACAGTGGTCCTAAAATTATGTATCTTGCAAATTCAAGTGCAATAGTCTGCACTGACAGTGCATGCACTGAAGCCTATTGCAATAGCAACTATGCAGCATATTGTGTGCCTACACAGATCTCCATATGTAACAAAGTACCTGTAATTAATCAGTACATTTTTTATAATGAATACAGTCTTCCTAGAGTCAAATTGAATTATCTGGTTCTGTAATTAAAAACATTTAAGGTCATATATTTACTCCATTGAAGGTAAACTCCTTGAATAGTTACTTTTAAATAATCAGTGTACAGGTACAGTCTTTTCAACAATTATGCATTATAAACACAATTTTATTTTAACTAAGCAGTGTCTCTTAACTATTTTTGTGATATCAAACAAAACAAGACATTTTTGTACAAGTTGCATTGTTCAGTCAGCTCAATGGGGTTAATAAAAGTATTTTTTATCAGTGTTTAGTAAGTCATACAGTTCACTATGTGATAAACAATCACTGTTATATGTAATATATAAGCCAAGCAGTTGTTAGCTGTGATAGAGGTCCCGATACACAGCAATACATCATGCGGGCAATCAGGCCAAAAGCTCTCCAGGCTAAGAGGGTACCAGGTAGGTCTGAGCTGACTCACCTCATTGTATGCGTAATATTCATACTCGGACACATTGTACTGGCCAGAGTGGTGACCCTGTGAGCACAAATAGTCATCAACAACAATAAAGTAACACCAAGCAACTTGTGCCTTCTGGGGTGGGAACATGATGCTCCGGTTGCACTGTCAGTTAACTTGCCGAGCACTCTAAACTCATCAACAAGTTCAGGGCAAGGAAAAGCTTTTGCACTAACCACATTCCAGAAGAAATGCATAGATAACATAATTGATAGCAATTCACTACTTATAAATATTTTTTTCCAATATTCTAGTGATTAATGTGTAAATATCTGGTTAACATACGAAATGTTATCCTGCTACAACTAATTACTGTACTGCACGGTAAACTGACGGCCACACTAAGGGAAACTCTCAATGTGGATTAATAGTACATAAGTATTTTTCCCAACAAGCTCAGTGGTTCTTAACAACTATCAAAGAAAGAAGAAAAATTAAAAGAATTTCATAGAAGGAAACAGAGTAGTATCTAGGCTTGTCCATGTGTGTGTTATTTAAGACAGTTAATTCCCAACTACATGCTATGGAAGCAGTGAATACTATTGTCAAGGTGTAAAATGATGACTGGCACCACCTGGCTGGGTAGTATACAGTACTGTATAAGATAATGCCATAAAATACTAGTAAGTTGGCAATCATATACACTATTTTTTTTTCTAAAACAATGGACCATTGGTGATTTGTAAAATACTTTGTACTGTACTTACAATTTCATATTTTGATTTAAGTTTATGAACCCTGTTCTTTCAGATACAGATGTTCTGCTATTGCATTCATAATGAAATAAACCAAACAGTCAATGGACATACACCTATATCATTATTTTATTTGTATTTGTGTTTATAATTCCCAACATTTCTCAAATCATTGTATTGTAGTAGATGAAACGAAGATTATAATCTAAAAGCTTCAGCATCTACTTTCGGATACAGCCTTTGGAATTGCCTATTTGTCATAATGCCAAGTAATCTTCAAGGTACTGTACCAACAATTAAACCCTGGCAGATATATACTGTAACAGAAGCAGGATGGTGGGTCACACTGTTCTGGACATATTCCAAAACTGTTGCAATATATTTCTCGTGGGCCCAATTTAAATTTCACATGTTTTATATTTCCTGAGCATCTTTGTAGAGATTTCTGGCAACTGTCCCAAGGCAGTGACAGTGTAGGCCTATCACCCATTAGTAATTTAGTAATAAATGGACCATGATTAAGTCAAAGCACGTCACATCTGCCATGAAATCATTATAATGGTTCTGGAGACATGGATGACCCACGTACTGCACTGTATAGTGACAATGATAGTAAGTGACGATGGCGATTTTCCTTGAGATTTGACAAGTGAATCTTAAGAGGAATTTGAGTAACAAAGATGGGTATTTTCCACAAGTCACGTGTCCACCCAAGAGGCTCTCACAAAGGATTGGAGAGATTTGCTGTTTGTTCTCTCCAATCCCCAAACTTTGATGGTGCGTACATCAGTTGTATACAGCATATATTAAGATTCAAATGATTTTTATGAACTTTATTTTTCAATAATTGGGGTTAATCCCACTGCCATTCTAGAGCTGAAGAACTATGCCAGTCATGTAATGTCTACCAGGAATCAAAATAATTTAGTTCCATAAAATGCCATTTCACTTACAAGCTGGAGAAAAAAAAAATTATATACATGTGTGTATATATATATATACAGTTGTACCCCGCTTTACGTGGTTTCACTTAACGCGATTTCTCATATACGCGGTGCCTCGCCAGAACCGAACTTTCACTTAACGCGGTTCATCTACCCATATACGCGCAGAGTGTCTGGCTCGAGACGCTATTTTTAGATTCGCCCCACCCGCCACCCGCTGCTCCCGCCTGCCTCGCCTCTCCCTCCTCCTCCCTCCCTCCCGCCTCCCTCCGCCTGGGCAAGCCGCGCTGTAAGGTTGCGCAGTGTGTGTCTTCTACTAACGTAAGTGTTACACCTAACTTTTAGTTTTCCTAACCTAACCTTTATTTTTCCTAACCTAACCTTTATTTTTCCTAACTTAACCTTTATTTTTCCTAACCTAACCTCTTCTATATTACTTGTTTGTTCATACCACCATAAAGTTAAGATAAAATTTTTACTACAACATAGTTGTGTGTCGTCAAAAAGTGGAGTTTGGGGGTCGGGCAAGTCTCTATTGGAATTAATCCCATATGTTCTGTTGTTCACTTAACGCGGTACCCTGTGGGTTCAATTGACCGCGTAAAGCGGGGTACAACTGTGTGTGTGTGTGTGTATATATATATATATATATATATATATATATATATATATATATATATATATATATATATATATATATATATATATATATATATATATATATATATATATATATATATATATATATATATATATATATATATATATATATATATATATATATATATATATATTTAACTACATTGCCTGTTATAGATGACAAAAATTGGTAATTTTTTCTTCCTAATTTGGTACTGTATAAGGGATCGGACAGCAATATGTACGGACAACATAAAATACAAGATGAAAGAAAATTGGAGAGGGAGCAGAGGAAAAAACGTCGGAAGCTGGAGAAATTCACCACGAGGAAGAGGCTAGATAAATACAGGAAGGAAAAAGAGGAGTAAAATTGAGAATGAGATGAGAAAGGAAAAAAAAACAGAAGTAAAAATGGAGATGAACTAAAACAAAGTGAAAGAAAAATCAGCAAAGAAGTATGAAACAGAGGAGGCCATCACATATCTATGAAAAACAAACAAAACTACTGTAATGTGTTAAATTACATGATCTAAACACAACAATAAGCCAGAGATGATGATGAAGGCTTTGTCATACTTATTAGTACAGAAATGTTTTAGTAAAGGACAGTACAGTAGTTTTAATCATGGCATCACTTTTTGTTTTTAATCCCATAATTACTTGAGAGAAGGAGGTTCATTCAATACTAACCACTGGCTAAATAATCCAACAAAATCTTTGAAAATGTCAATGTACTGCAAATGGCTCTTTTTACTGTAAATGTTTAGCATAGTACTTGACACAAACCATATAAAGTACCTTGAAATATAAACATGTACTTGTAAACTTCAACAAAATTTGCTCAGTGTTTACTTTGATTTACCTAACTGCTATGAAGACATATTATCCTACATCTCAGTGATTGTATTTACGACTAGCAGCATGCAAAATCTCTAGTACTCTCTGTGATATTTAAGATGATGACATTGTTAAAAATTTTGATGTAATTCTTTAGCTATCACATCAAAATGCTAATTAACTTATTATATAGCATCTTGGAAAGGCTAATATCAATGGTACTGTATTCAGGGATCAGACACCCAGACAGTGGCTAAGAGCTTAGGAGCAGAGGCTGTGATAAGCTGCAGTAGGCTGAGGCAACGTGAAGGACTAATGTCAAGTCTATCCCCTTCACAAGCCAATCAGTAGTACTGCTGAGCGAAGGCTAATCATAATGAAAAACAATATATACTTCATAAATAAATCAACACTTAAACCAAAAAAAGCTCTTTAATATAACATAAAATGTTCGTATAAAATTAAACCTACAACCATAACAACTGAGTAAACTAAAGAATTTGAAACTGAAAGTTAATTTAACCAAATAAATGGCCCTCTGGTACACAATCTCACCATAAAGACCTGGGGTTTTGGGGGGTTCCTGTCGCGAGCAGAGTCTGAGAGAAGATAGCAGAACACATACAGCAGGAACAGTATGCTTAGCCCATACAGGTACGTGAAGAAAGCCTGCAACAAGAAATCACATATTAATAATAATTCATCATAATACAGTATGCATACATAAAATATACCAAATATTACTGTATTTCATAAGAAAACCACAGAAACAGAGTGACATTCGGGATCGCATTTGGATCAGGGGAAAATAAGGACCTCATCCTCCGAATACGAGGGTTAACATTCACACTTCAGGATGCAGGCCGCCCTGTGACATTCCTATGGATACCCAGTCATGTCGGTATCTTGGGGAATGAGGCAGCAGATGACCTTGCCAAGACTGGCTGCAACAAGGCCACACCTGACTACGTTGTTCCTCGAACACTCTTACAGATTAGGACCCAAATCCGCCGCAAACAGAGAGAAGCTCGGGAAGCAGCCATCCCCCTGGACTCTCCGCCCACATGGTACGATGTCCTCCGTAAACTTCCTGACCTCTCGTACGTCTACGGGAAAGGGTCGCGGAAGGGGGACGTGATTGCTGCCCGTATCATCATTGGGTATGACTTTGCTTGGGAGATTGGTATCCCCACATCCCCTGAGCAACGCTCTTGTGCGTTATGCAGAAGACCCGACAGCCGCACCCTTATCCACCACCTCCGAAGATGTCCCCACACACAACGCTTCCGTGACGCCTGCTGGACCACCACTCCACGACCCCCTGACGGAGACACGATGATCCTCCCAATACTGGCCAGATATTTTGTAAATAATATTGATTATGTGTTAAAGGAACATCCTTCCTTCCTTAGGCTTTAGTAAGCCCCTTTATAATATTTATACTGTATATACTTTTCACACTTGCCAGATGATTCTGGTGTCATTGTACAGGGGTACCTAGTGACAGCACTAGGATCCCGCTTCCTCTATCAAGGAATAAACAATTGAAATTGAAATTGAGTGACATTTCAAACAATGTCTATTACATTACTATGGCGTACATAATGTACTGTATAATTATATATTGATGTACTGTACAGGGGGTCCCCGAGTTACGAACGGGTTCCGTTCCTGAGGACGTTCTTAAGTCAGATAAGTCCTTATATACATCTAGAATCACTTAATTTAAGACAAAAGAATAGAATGACAAAATACAGTAAATGAAAGTAAAAAATGAGTCATCAGGTAAATAAAATACGGTAAATTTCGAGTTTTACCATGTTATTAAGTTGGGGACCCTCTATACTCCTTTTCATCCAACTCTCTTTCTTATCCAAATTCAGCCACAAAAGAAAAAATAATAATAATAATAAAAATGCAGGTAACTTATACTGTGTGTAATTACCAATATGTGGTTGATAAATGACTTCTTTTTATCGCTTTAAAAAATCTATGAATGATTCTTACATTAATGTTCGTTATTACATGATCTTTGGTTTTCAGTTACCAGAAGGGTACCATCGTAACACAAGTTATGTGTGTGAGGATTTGAATTCCCATAAACCACAAATGTGCCATTCGCCGGGTGAACCATTGGTGGGCTCCTAATTTAAGGAATCTATAAAATCTTGTCCATTAGGCTGTGGGGTGGATCATGCTGTGATTTCATTCCTCCCTTTAACTGCTGAGAGGACTCCCTCCCCCCTCACACACACACATATACTGTATGTATATATGTACAGTCACAATCAAATGCCCTGTCAGCTCTCCTGCTACTCCACAAACCCAGAGATTGAGACACGTGAATCCAAAGCAGCTGTGGACAGAGTAATGCATCAATGTTTACTGCTTCGGGTTCATCAGTTTGAATCTCAGGGTTAGTGGAGAAGCTGTAGCAGCGACAAGACATTTGACTGTAACTGTACTGTACAGTCGGAGTCAAACGTTAACTCCCTCCCCAATTGATGTACTGTCGACCCCAAACGAGATAAAATAGTCAGGGGAAATAATTTCGAAAATTCATTCCCGTGACTCAGTTTCACCACAGGGAGCGAACTTTTGTCTTGAATTTTAATCTTCTGTAAAGTGGAAATATCTAACAAATTTGATGATAATAAATATATATATATATATATATATATATATATATATATATATATATATATATATATATATATATATATATATATATATATATATATATATAGAGAGAGAAAGAGAGAGAGAGAGAGAGAGAGAGAGAGAGAGAGAGAGAGAGATGAGCACCTTAGTAACTAAAGATGTCTTGATAAAGACGAAAGCTAAGGTGCTCCATTGTTTCCCTTTTCTTGTGTGGTTTTATAGAGATTTGTCGTGTCCACTTTACTGAAGATTCAAATACTGTTCATGTATACTGTAAATATAAACACACACACACACGCACAATACACACTACAATAATTATATTAGTTCAAAGACAACGTATTTTTCATTAAAAAAGAACACTCGGGGGTTAATCTTGTAGTTTGGGCAGTAATTTAATTGTTCTTAAATCTCAGGATTGGTAGTTATCAACACCCTGATTAAGGATCAGTGGTCAAAAAGCTTAAATTTGGGTAATCATTTGTCCAAACAACTCTTAGGTTAATCTACAATAAATAGTTTTGCGTTACTAATTACTGTACTTGGCACCTGTGATTATTCAATGGGGAATTTGGTGCTTTCGGTTAGTGTGTGGTTAGTAAAGTCGAAAAAGCCTCATAAAGTAGTGAATGTTAAATTCAAATTTCCCACTTGCTCACTCGCCCTTTCCTTGTGTTAGTTGAGATCATGTTTTGGAGAGTAAAGGCTGACACATATACTCGTGCTTTTGCTCAGACTTGTAATCACAAACCAAACTGAACAGGTGTAGTGGAGGCTTACTGACTGTGCAAAATCATGTGCTGGTTCATGATACCTGTAGTGTATAAGAAACAAGTTTTCTTCTATATAGAATTGGTCTAAAGTGGATCCTGCCCACGAGTGTGATGCCTAGAGTATTACCCAGCAAATATCTATATCAGTTATGTGCAAGAACCCCTAATTATTACCAGGCAGAGTAAGCACTATGCTCTTTAGGCCAAGGAAAGGTCGAAGGGCAATGCATATTCAAAGGTCATTTGACTACCATGATTTGTAGATTCCATGGATGACAACAGTCAGCTGTTATTACTGTGCTTCAACAAAAAGATCTTTAAAGCGTGAAACAAGATTAGTAATTACAATATTTTAATAACATTAAAAAAAAAGATAAAACTCTCGGTTAACAACAATGGTAATCCTTAACAAAGAGTTCACCCTCTTTTGCTTTGTTTTATTAATACTAAATTGATATGTTGCTCTCAATACTGTATATAAATAACAAATCTGGTAGGGAAACAAGGGGACAATCATGTGTAAACTTACAAAAATAGTTTAAATTATAAAAATTAAAACAGGAGTATGAAAGGAGACCCTTAAACATCAGGAGAGTGAGATATGTCTCTGCGTCTACGGCAAATCTGCAAAACCATGACTGAACTTTGGCTGGACTTGCAGAAATAAACCCCCAACTAAAGTGAAGGTCTCTACTGGAAATAGTAACACTTAAAGAGGTTAGGTTAGGTTAGACTAAAAATATCTTTCTAGACCGCACACTATAGTTGTCCTCACTTTCTTCATTAGGTCAGGTTGCGAAAAAAAAAGTGTATCGTTTTACTACCACATTTTCCTTCGTCTTCAGTGCCCTGCCCACTTTAGAAAACTACTGTCGTATCTTCATAAAATACATCAGCGCCTAAAATAAAGTTCATATTCTTGTGAATCCTCAAAAACATAAGAAAAACCAATTTTGTTCAGTCATTTCCGATTATGTACGCGACCAAATCTTTACTGCTTTCTTGCCCCTCCCAAATGAAGGAACAATGCGGGAGCGAGATAACAGTTTTAACGAGCACAATTGCCTGAGGAAGACGGCAAGCACGACCCTCCACAGTGACATGTTTAGACTACAGCTACAGTCTATTTTATTTTTTTGCAGGATTCTATTTCAGGAGAATAAAATCTGAAATAAATGTAGTATTTTAGGTCAGCTAAGGTTTGGTAAGTATTTTGTTTTTTCAATCAATGAATGAGAAATTGAGAGACTGAAGCAATGGGAAAATAAACACGGTGGATGGAGGCAGATCAACCCAAAAAATTTTAGTTCTCACTGAGGTTGACCTTGTGGATAAGTCATCAGTATCGGCAGCACATGCAGATAGGATAAGTTCTGTGGGGACACAGTATGCTGTAGTATCTACTACTTACGAGCTCCGCCACATATATATATATATATATATATATATATATATATATATATATATATATATATATATATATATATATATATATATATATATATATATATCATGTAGATCCCAATGAAAACGTGGATAAGATATATCTTGATAAAATCACACGGGAAAATGGAAACAACGGAGCACCTTAGCTTTCGTCTTTATTCAAGACATCTTCAGAGCAACTGAAGATGTGAATAAAACAACAAATATATATATATATATATAATCAACAACCTCAGCCAGGACTCAGACCCTCATACTGTATATATATATATATATATATATATATATATATATATATATATATATATATATATATATATATATATATATATATATATATATATATATATGCTGATAACCACAAGGAAAAGAAAGAAAACATGAAGTTCCCAAGCGCTTTCGTGTAATTCACATCTTCAGGGGTGAGTACAGACTAAAGGGAAGTACAAAACAAGGTACTGTATATGTATACAGAGGAGGGTGAGATCAAGTCCACAATGGTCAGGTATTAGGTAATGCCCTACTAATCTTCAAAAAGCACCGCAGCAGTCGGTGTCAGGTCAGAGGGTAAGCTGATCCAATCTTCTCACCTGGTTACAAATCTTCTTAATTACGAAATTATCCAGTTTGTACAAACCATTACTCAAATTCATGTTGAATGCTTCGGTATGTTTAATGAGACTAGATTCTATAATGTTCCTACTGTCAATTGAATTACAAGGAAATATTGAGGAGGCATTATCCCAGTCAATGCAATGCTTGTTATCCCTCAAATGAACAAACAGAGCATTGGATTCCTGGCCTGTCCTAACACTATATTTATGTTGTTTAAGTCTAGTTACAAGATCTTTGCCTGTCTGGCCTAAGTAAAACATATTACATTCTTTGCAAGGAATAAGCTATCTCATTTTCATCCAACTCTGTCGCCGCCCGCCGGCAACGTATTTTGACTCATTTAAGTAGCTTCTTATATATTAATTTGGTGTCAATTTACAAATGATCTGAAGGAGCATTTCTAATTTTAAAACAGTCGGGTCACAACAAAAAAAGGCACAAACTTAAACAATAGCCGTGTTGGAGTACACACCCCACAGGACCTCTTACACTACACACTCCTCTCAGCCAGCCTTTGAAGTCAAGAGCAAAGTTTACAAAGAGAACTAAACTTAAAATATGCAACAAACTTGGTACGCCTTCACATGCAGCTGAGGTGCCAGGAAGCTGGGAGGTGCACCACGCCATCATGTCAACACTGGGACGATGGAACAAGGGATCACTAACACGGGGCAAATATTATCTACCAATGTATACGTAACATGAGTGCAGGCCTCTTTTCTTGGCTTTCTGCAAGGCATGTGGGTAAATTCTGGATACATTAAGCGACCAATAATGTGGCGTGGCAGAGGGACCCGCGGGATACCATTATTTTAACATCATGGAAACTAAAACCAATTGAGGATATTCACCTCATTTGGTGACCATTTTATTGGCTGTTGACCGCTGAACAATAAAAGGTGTTCAGGAATTGTTTACCTTTATACTTCTCTCCCGCGCAAGTAGCACGACCGATTTACTGTAGGTTTCAACTCCAACTCTTTTTGAGGTCAAGTTATAATACTTTAAGTGTCGGGTGTGAGAAGCCAAGGCCTTGGAGGAGGAGGAGGAGGAGGGGGTGTTTGTGGAGGACGGGGTAAAACTTCGAACGCTATACTTTGCTCCCAATTTATCCTTGGTGTCACACAGCTAGCTACAGTTTACAGGTTTTGAAATATATAAAAAACAACTACATAAACGAAAGACACAATTTTAACGAACTTTAAACACGTGTGTGTGTGTGTGTGTGTGTGTGTGTGTGTGTGTAAATAATTTATAATAATAACGGTTTTTGTGTGTAAAATAATTTATAATATTTAAATTTATTGTGTGTGTGTGTGTGTGTGTGTGTGTGTGTGTGTGTGTGTGTGTGTGTGTGTGTGTGTGTGTGTGTGTTGTGTGTAAAATAATTTATAATAATTAACGGTTTTTGTGTGTAAAAATAATTTATAATATTTAACGGTTTATTGTGTGTGTGTGTGTGTGTGTGTGTGTGTGTGTGTGTGTGTGTGTGTGTGTGTGTGTTTGTGTAAAATAATTAATAACTTTTTAAAAATAATTATATTAACGTTTATTGTGTGTGTGTTTGTGTGTGTGTGTTGTGTGTGTGTGTGTGTGTGTGTGTGTGTGTGTGTGTGTGTGTGTGTGTGTGTGTGTGTGTGTGTGTGTGTGTGTTTCTGGTAGGTGAACATGACATCGAGGTCTTCGTCAATCTGTTGTTAATAACTCACATGAAGAGCTAATATGAAGAGCTGGTGAAAATATCAAGTAGATCGTACTGTAGCTGCATTGAGGTAGTTCATCTTGTGTCCAGGGCCTTCCTAGTACTCCAGCGAGGTCAAGCACTAGTCTAAATATAGCAGGAGGATGTAGCCCCGGACACACATTCAACATCGTCTCTAATCATCTTTGTCTCTACTGGTCGAGTGTCATCGGTAGCTCTAATTGGTGTATATCAAAAGAACTAAATATAATATATAACTAATGACATATACCTCTACATAACATAACAAGTCTTTAGTGCACTCGAGTCGACAAGACCACCAGTACACCTCGTCGACATAACACAGGACTCGGTGTAAATGCTTTACTCTCCAAAGCTTCAAGTATCAGGATGATTACTCACTACCTGGCAAGGCTGTTCTCTTAAGATTTGTATCAAAACACACACACACACACACACACATATATATATATATATATATATATATATATATATATATATATATATATATATATATATATATATATATATATATAAATTTATATATATATATATATATATATATATATATATATATATATATATATATTATTTTTTTCCGCACTATAAACTGACTATCATTTAAACACACCAGTTTTCACTTTCCAGAAACAAGGTAATTTGCCGCACAAATGACGCCTGACCTATTATCTTGCGTTTCGACAAATGAAGTTTTGACGTAGATTTTATTCAAATTTCAAAGTTATTCCTTTACATGTTGGTTAAGAATTAGTGTTCAAATTAATGAAATTTGATTATTAATGATCCCTAAATCATTATAAACATTTAGAATATTTAAAACATCAATATTATATATGCTGTCTCCGGCAAGTGTAGATTATTATGATAAGCAATAGGCTATTTATTTTCTTGTCGCTAGCATTACTGTTTTGTTATATATTTTTGTTGTGATGTGTGATTTGTTTCCGGTTCAGTCACTCATAATGTTGCAGTGGGTAAGATAGGTT
Source organism: Homarus americanus (assembly GCF_018991925.1). Taxonomy (NCBI): domain Eukaryota; kingdom Metazoa; phylum Arthropoda; class Malacostraca; order Decapoda; family Nephropidae; genus Homarus; species Homarus americanus. Next base: position 11,161,335 of record NW_024737042.1, read on the forward strand.
TTTAAATATTTCTATCATTTATAAATTACGGTCTGTCTGTGAAGTTCCAAATATCCCATAAATTATACCGTATCCCATCTTTTATTTATTTTTTTAAGTGTCCTTTTTCAATATCAATAATCTCTTCGGTACAGGAGTCAAGTAAAATATGAATACCAAACTTGTACAATTCCAACTCTTCCCCTTTAACACAGGACTTCCATACTCCCTGCCCTCCCCGGCACCCAAACTCTCATACCTTTGCTGCAGTTTTTAAAGACAGATAAAAGTGGAGCCAAGCGCCTGGTAATCCCTGGATGGTACACTAACTATTTGCATACAGTCGTGACACTGACCTAATCTCCTCTTTCCGCAGTCAAGTGAAATTCTGTTTAATATTTCGGGCAGGAATTTTAAAGACTGGCTCACCAACGTCCTTAAACAACCAACAACAAAGTAAACAACTGTACCCGAGGGAATACTGAATGAAGTTAGTTTACACAAGGTGAGTCTAGCTTGAACGTAAAAATAAGTTGAAACTTGTATCTCATGTTTACACTGTTCTGCACGAGCGGCCTCCTTCAGTACCAAAAAATTACTTCCATCCTCTCTACAGCGCACGTCGTCAGTTCAAGAACTCACTTTCACTGCAGTAGTAATTATTCATTCACATTGGCCCAACTTAATCTAATCCCCCAGGTAGCGTTAGGGTGTTAAGTCATCAGGTGAAATAATACAAGTTAGAGCATAAAAAAATGAAAGACGTCAAATAATAAAGAAGCTCATTGCATACTAGGCTAGCAGTATTTGTCTAAAGACCTCAGGGGCTTAAAGATCACCAATTTTAAGACATTATAACTTTCTAACCTTCGTCTACTAATCAACGGGTGGTGGTAGAACATACAAATGGTCTTTGCTTTTATTGTACGTGGTTACCAACTCTAACCAACATTAGTATTCTCTCTCACTCACACACTGTCTCTCTCTCTCACTCACACACTGTCTCTCTCCACCACACACTGTCTCTCTCTCTCTCTCACTGTCTCTCTCTCACCACACACTGCTCTCTCTCACTCACACACTGTCTCACTCACACTGTGCCTCTCACCACACTGTCTCTCTCACTCACCCCTCTCCACTGTTCTACACACTGCTCCTCTCTCTCTCACACACACTGCCCCTTTTCTCACTCACACTGTCTCTCTCTCTCACTCACACACCGTCTCTCTCTCTCTCACCACACACTGCCCTCTCTCTCTCTCTCTCTCTCACTGCTCTCTCTCACTACACACTGTCTCTCTCTCACTCCACACACCGTCTCTCTCTCTCTCACTCCACACTGTGCCCTCACCACACATCTTCTCTCTCACCACTGTCTCTTTCTCTCACCACACTGTCTCTCTCTCTCTCTCTCACACACACTGGGTTCTTCTCCCTCACACACTGTCTCTCTCACCACACACTGCTCTCTCTCACTCACACACTGTCTCTCTCTCACCACACACTGCTTCTCTCTCTCACTCACACACTGTCTCTCTCACCACATCACCTCTCTCTCACTCACTGTCTCTACCTACTTCCCCTCTCTCACTCACACACCGCTCTCTCACTCACAGCTGCTCTCTCACTACACTGCCCTCACACACACTGTCTCTCTCTCTCACCGCTAGCCCTCTCACCACACATGTCTCTCTCACCACACCTCACCACACTGTCTCTTTCTCACTCACTCACACACTGCTCTCTGTC
>NW_024737042.1:11168062-11177706 GCF_018991925.1 Homarus americanus
GTGTTACACGGCTGTTGACACTGAGGGCGCCAGTGTCCCCAGGTGCCAGACTTAATTTGAAACAGTAACAACCAATTACCAATTATGTAGTCCCTCCCCACCAGTACACCTGAAATTGCCAAAACAGGTGTGGGAGAGGGGGTCATTTTGAGTTTTTTTTTCTTAAGTCTTTTAACAACAATTGCAAAAGTTCGAAAGACGCAATTCTGTCCCGAAACCCGCAGATTAAAATTTTGCTCATTGACGAAAGGGCGGTCAGACACCTGCTCCCAGAGTCCAGCGACCCGGCTGGGAGGAACAGCGTTGCAATGACTCAACATAAAGTTCTCCTGCTGGTGGCAAACAAATGTTCCAGTCAGTTTATTCCTCCACACTGTCTATCTCTTTATCTTCCCCTCTCCTATCTTCCTCCTTTTCGTGTCCCTCCTTCCCCTATCTACATCCTCTTCCCTCTCCTCTTTCTTAAACCCTGTCTCTTCCTCTCCCTCTCTCTTATCCCCTTTCCTCCTCTCCCTCTCCTCTCCTCCCCCCTCCTCCCCTCTCCCTCTCTCCTCCCTCTCTCCCTCTACCACCCTCCTCCTCTCCTACTCCCTCCTCCCTCCCTCCCTCACCTCCTCCCCTTCTCACACCCTCCCTCCCTCCCCTCCCTCCCCCCCCATCCCACCCTCCCTCCCCCACTCCTCCCCTCTCTAGCCCTCTCTCCTCACCTCCTCCTCTCTCTCACCCCCCTCCTCCCTCACCTCCTCCCTCCCACCTCCTCCCTCCCTCCCCACCTCCCTCCACGCCGAAACAGTTAAGTGAGACAGGATTAAGGGTCAGAGCGGCTCTAACACTACCTTCCACACTACGCCAATAGCATCTTTTAGTAGCATCTTTAACCTCTTCCCCTTACACCATGATGGCGTCGGTCACCTGAGGAGGGAGGGGAGATATGGTAGGTAGGTAAGTCAATCTCTGCCATAATACAGAACTGTAATGGCACTAGTGGTGGTAATGGTGGTCGTTCCTATGGTGGTAGTGGGTGGTCGTTACTATGGTGGTGGTGGTAGTGGGTGGTCGTTACTATGGTGGTGGTGGTATTTGTGCTACCGGTGGTAGTGGCGGTCGTTACTATGGTGGTGGTGTGGTCGTTACTATGGTGGTGGTGGTGGTTTGTGTTACTATGGAGATGGTGGTAGTTGTTGTTGTTGCTAGTGGTTAAATTGTTGTTGTTGTTAGTAGTAGCAGTACAGGCTGATAGAGTGTGGTAATAGTGGAAGTGGTGATAGTGATGGTGGTGACAAACTGAAGTCCACCACAGTAGGGCCCCGAGGCTAGTGGCTCCTCACAGTGTACGGAGGTTGAATGAATGAACAAATACAGTACACGGCTTTTGATGTTTGACGCACGGTCACGAGGAGGGGAGGGGAGGAAGAGAGGAGGAAGGGGAGGAAGAGGAAGGGGGAGGAAGAGGAAGGGAGGAAGAGGAGGGGGAGGAAGGGGAGGGGGGAGGAAGGGGAGGGGAGGAAGGGGAGGGGGAGGAAGGGGAGGAAGAGGAAGGGGAGGAAGAGGAAGGGAGGAAGAGTGAGGAGGAAGGGAGGGGGGAGGAAGGGGAGGGGGAGGAAGGGGAGGGGAGGAAGGGGGAGGGGAGAGGAGGGGAGGGGAGGAGGGGAGGGAGAGAAAGAGGAGGGGGAGGGGAGGAAGAGGAGGAGGAAGGAGAGGAGGAAGGAGAGGGGAGGAAGAGGAGGGAGGGGGAGGAGGAGGAGGGAGAAGGAGGAGGAGGGGAGGGGAGAAAGGGAGGGGGAGGAAGGGGAGGGGAGGAAGAGGGGGAGGAAGAGGAGGGAGAGGAAGAGGAGGGGGAGGAGGAGGGGAGGGGAGGAGGAGGGAGGGGAGGAGGGGGAGGAGGAGGAAGGAGAGGGGAGGGAAGGGGGAGGGGGAGGAGGAGGGGAGGAGGGGAGAGGAGGAGGGGGAGGAAGAGGGGAGAAGGGAGGGGAGGAAGAGAAGAGTAGGGGAGGAGGGGAGGAAGGGGGGAGGGAAGGAAGAGGAGGGGAGGAAGAGGAGGGAGGAGGGAAGAAGAGGAGGGGAGGAAGAGGGAGGGGGGAGGAAGGGGGGGGGAAGAGGAGGGGAGGAAGGGAGGGGAGAAGGGAGGGGAGGAGGAGGGGGGAGGGGAAGGAGGAGGGGAGAGGGAGGGGAGGGGAGAAAGAGGAGGGGAGGAGGAAGAGGAGGGGAGGAAGAGGAGGGGAGGAAGAGGAGGGAGGAAGAGGAGGGGGAGGGGGGAGGAGGAGAGGGAGAAGGAGGAGGAGGAGGGGAGAAAGGAGGAGGAAGGGAGAGGGAAGAGGTGGGGAGAAGGAGAGGGAGAGGAAGAGGGAGGGGAGGAGGAGGAGGGGAGGAGGAGGAGGGGGAGGAGGGGGAGGAGGGAGGGGGAGAGGGGAGGAAGGGGGGAGGGGAGAAGGGGAGGGGGGAGGAGGAGGAGGGGAGGAGGAGGAGGGGGAGAGGGGGGAAGGGGAGGAGGAGGGGAGGAAGAGGGGGGGAGAAGGGAGGGGAGGAAGAGGAAGAGTAGGGGGAGGAGGGGGAGAAGGGGGGAAGGAAGAGGAGGAAGAGAGGGAGGAGGAGGAAGAGGAGGGGAGGAAGAGGAGGGGAGGAAGAGGAGGGGAGGAGGAGGGGAGGAGGGGAAGAGGAGGGGAGGAAGGGGAGGGGGAAGAGGAGGAGAGGAAGGGGGGGGAAGAGGAGGAGGAAGAGGAGGGAGGAAGAGGGGGAGGAGGAGGAGGGGAGGAGGAAGAGGAGGAGGAAGAGGAAGGAGGAAGGGGAGGAGGAAGGAGGAGAAGAGGAGTGTTAGGGGCAGGAGGAAGAGGAGGGGAGGAAGAGGAGGGGGAGGGAAGAGAAAGTTAGGGGAGGGGGGAGGTAGAGGAGGGGAGGAAGAGGAGGGGGGGAAGAGGGAGGGGAGGGGGAGGAGGGGAGGAGGAGGGGAGGAAGAGGGGAAAGAGGGAGGAGGGGGGAGGGGAGGGGAGGGAAGAGAGGGGGGAGGAAGAGGGGAGGGAGGGGAGGGGGAGGAAGAGGAGGGGGAGGGGAGGAAGGGAGGGGGGAGGAAGGGGAGGGGGAGGAAGGGGGGGGAGGGGAGGAAGAGGAGGGGGGAAGGGGAGGAGAACAGGAGGGGAGGAGGAAGAGGAGAGGAAGAAAAGAGGAGAGGAAGAGAGGAGGAGGAGGAGGAAGAGGAGGAGGAGAAAAGGAGGAGGAGGAGGGAGGAGGGAGGAGGAGAGAGGAAGAGGAGGAGGTGGGAAGAGGAGGGGAGGGGAGGAGGGAGGAGGGGAGAGGAGGAGGAGGACGAAGAGGAGGGAGGAGGACGAAGAGGAGGAGGACGAAGAGGAGGAGGAGGAGGAGAAGGAGGAGAGGAAGAGAGGAGAGGAGGAGGAGGAGGAGGAGGAGGAGGAGGAGGAGAGAGAGGAGAGGAGGAAGAGGATGAGGAGGGAAGAGAAGGGAAGAGTAAAGCAGTTAAGTAGGAAGAGGAAGAGAAGGGAAGGAGGAAGAGAGGAGGGACGAGGAGGAAGAGGAGAAGCGACGAGGGAGAAGAGGAGGAGGGAAGAAGAGGAAGAGGAGAGGGGAGAAGAGGAGGAAAAGAAGGAGGAGAGAGGAGGAGGAGGAAGAGGAGGGGGAAGAAGGAGGAAGACAGGGAGGGAGAGAAGAAGGGATGAGGAAGAAAAAGGGAGGAGGAGAGCAGAGAGAGGAAAGAAACAGTAGGAGAAAGAAAAGAACACATAGGATATGCAGTATTTTCTTCTTTGAACAATAGGTCATCAACAGTTAATCCAACACACACACACACACACACATGTTCTACACCGGTGTGTGAACGAACTGTGTGTGTGTGTGTGTAGACAGGCAGGAGACGGAGTCAAATATCGGCCAAGACGACAGAGTGACTGGGGGGGTTAAACTGTCCTGAAGTGACACATCAACACATTAACACACTTCAACCACATGTTATAGTTAAGCAAAAAACCTACATATATTAACATACATACATAGTATACATGGTCACATACAAATACATCAGAGAATACAAGTCACATGCTATAGTAAAAATATACAACAGCCAAATATAAATGTGCAACCAGGTATACATGATCCACTGCAATTAATGTGATGTAGGTATACATGGTTCACGTACATAGTGAATGCATAACCAGGCATACATGGTTCACGTACATAGTTAACGTATACATAACCAGGTATACATGGTTCACGTACAGTTAACGTATACATAACCAGGTATACATGGTTCACGTACATAGTAAACGTATACATAACCGAGTATACATGGTTCACGTACAATTAATGTATACATAACCAGGTATACATAGTTCACATACATAATAAACGTATACATAACCGAATATACATGGTTCACGTACATAGTTAACATAAATGTATAAAAAGGTTACGTGAAAAAGCATACCAGTAACATAGTTCTAATATGTAAACGTATACATAACCAGGTATACATGGTTGCATACATAGTTAACGTATAAATAACCAAGGCCATGGCCATGCAAAATAAGCAAATGCATAACCAGGTATACATGTTTCACGTACAAGTTAACGTATAAGCATAACCAGGTATACATGGTTCCACGCATATAGTTAAATATACATAACCAAATTATGGATTTCACAATACATAGTTAGCATATACATAACCAGGTATACATGGTTCACGCACATAGTTAACGTATACATAACCAGGTATACATGGTTCACGTACATAATTAACATATATAACCAGGTATACATGGTCTACGTACAGTTAACGTATACACAGGCATACATGGATTCACATACAGTTAACGTATACATAACACCAGGTATACATGGTTCCATATACAGATGTTGTTTAATAGTTTCATCATCATTACTTTTACCCTAATCATTATTATTATTACTTATATTCCTTTATTCCTCGCAGACTTTTACCTCCTGAGATTTGATTTACCTAACAGGGGAGAGTAAGGGAGGAAGGTGGAGGTGAGGAGGGAGGTGGGGAAGGGGGAGGAGTGGGGAAGGGGAGGTGAGGGAAGGGGAGGTAAGGGAGATGGGGAAAAGAGGGAGTAAGGAGATGGGGAGGGGTTAAATACAAGCTTACTAAAAACTATGGTTTACTGAGATGATCCAAAAAAAAAAAAGAAGTGTGTTTCTTACTAAATAACAAACCATTACTTCCCCCACAACAGTACATCTTCCCCCCCACACACACACACAGTAGAGTCAGTGTGTTCTGAGAGATATGTATCAGAGCTCGACTCCTGGTGTTCCCGTGACCAGACTGCACACTAGTAAAAGACTATCCCAGAGTGAGACCTTGTTTACACACCTGTACACCGACATCACAGCAACATTTATACACTGGGGTGTGGTGTCCTTCTGTTAAATAGAGCGTGTATGGTGGGTGGGTGGGTTGGTGGTGGTGGAGGTGCGTTGGTTTGGGTGGCAAGCGTGCGCAGGTGTGAGCGTGGGTGCGCGCAGAATTGGGTCAGAAAGTTTCGTGCAGTTGTCGGTGGCAGGCGTGGGTGGTGTCTGGAGTGTGCGTGCGCAGCAGGTATGAGTGACTGGAAATGGGTGACAGGCATGGGCAGGCAGGCAGGGGGGTGGGTGGGTGTGGGTCGCGCGGGTGAGCAGCGCTGGGTGGGTGAAGCAGGCAGCCTCCGGGGCGGCAGGTGATCCTCACCAAGATCAATATTCACTGAAAACAGTGCCACTGGCCCCCAAACGTTAGAGAGAGGCCACAATCCTCTACTCTTTGGAAAAGAAACATTTAAACATCTGGTCACGCCTCAAGAAAATCCTACCAACGTTTTCTAAGGATTAAGGATACCTATTGTTATTATCACCAGGACATAGTGCTCCAACTACCCCAAAAAAAAATTAATTACAAATACTTATCCAATAAACAAACGGCGGCCCCCAAATGTTTCTGCTCACATTACCAACCATTGCAAAAAAGGTCGACGAGGAGTAAAAAATCCCTTGAAGAAATTTAATCATTAAAAACAAGTAACAATATATAAATATTTGTTACAAGTCAGCATAAAATGAATAAAGAAAAGACAAAAGACTCAACACAAAAGCTATTAGTTCCCCGTGTAGAGAGGCATGTTCTCTTCTTCCCTGATGAATGTTTGTAAGTTTCGCCCTTCAACAACACTGTGTTTCTGGTGCGTGTGTTTCAAGTTTCCATCACCATCATTATCTCACTATTTATTTCTCCAACACAGTACTAGTCTCTCTCTCTCTCCACCAGGATTTAAAAAACATCTGTAAATCCTCATCTCTAAAAATTTTATCCTGGTACGTATTTCATTATATTTAAGTTGTCTTCTCCTCCTCATCCTCTTCTACTTCCTTATTGTTTCCTCACCCACCCATTCTTCCTCCCCATCTCTCTTGTCCTCACCCCCCCTCCCCCCTCCACCTTTCCATAGTCTGTTTATTCCTCATTCAAGACCCACCACCTCATCCATCTTCACCTTCTTATTTGTCCCTCTTTTCTACCTCCTCTTCTTCTCCCTCTCCCTCTTCCCCCTTACCCATCTCTTCTTCCTTTCTCTTCTTTTCTACAACTTAACACAACCACACCACTACAACACCTCCACAACACCACTACAACACCTCCCACTACAGCACACACCCACAAAAAATCTTGTTCTAACAAAGTTCTCTCAGAAATGAATCAATATGTCATTTTCATTTTTCATCAAATAAACAATTTAAACTTGTAGCTGAGACACCAGCGACTAACCTCTGTAGGTTCAGTCAGGACATCTCAACTGTCAGGTAAATCCAGTTACGCATCAGAGCCTCCAAATACCGCCAACCGTCACCTTCAGTCAGGAGAATCCTCAATTCAAAGTCTCCTTCTGTCAGGGAGAAATTCATCAATAGCTGGAGGATTGCCAGAAGCACATTCCAGAACAACAAGAGACTACAGCATCGAGGACACAGTTCCACTGGTCGAAATGAGCCGTGTCAACAGGACCCAAGGTGATTTAGCCAACTCCTTTGGAACGACGACTAAAGCCCTCAAGTACGACGACAACCCCTTGAACACAGACTTAACCCCATAGACACGATAACCCCTTAGATCTGACCTTATGGGCAAACCTTGTAGATACGGCAACCCTTGAACACGACACTTGTGGATACGACCCAACCCTTGGACACGACTTAACCCATGGATACGATGACATGGATACGAGCAACCCTTGGATACGACTAACCAGATGCGACAACCCATAACTACGACGACCAGCCATAACTGGGCGACAACCCTTGGACACGACAACCCTTGAACCGACATGGATACGACAACATGGATACGACCAACCCTTGGACAAACAACATGGATACGACAACCCTTGATACGATGACATGAGATACAAACAACCCTTTGAATAAACAACCCCATAACACGACAACATAGCAAACAATAAAACAACCCACATCGACAAACAAACAACCACATAACACGACGACATATTTCGACAAACTTATACATAACTACGACGACAACCCATAACTACGACGACAACCATGTCGGACGACAACCCTTTCAACAGAAGTTTATAAAAACACACAGACAGACAGACACACAGTGATTCCGACCCGCCCTGTAGTCTCCTCAGTTTACATATCCTCCAAGTAATAAACCAAATATACAAGTGTGGGTTTACCTGTGAGTGTTAATAAACCAGACGACGACAATAGGGAGTTTACTTGAATACCTGGAGTAAAAGTAAGCCCATAGATTCCAATCCTGTATTTCATTACTAAGAGTTTACAGGAGAAAGTTTACGTAAAAAGATACCCAGAAATCTGTATTTAATTTCAGTTGGATTTTGATAAATTGTAAAAACACATTAATAAACACCACAAATATCAAATCAGTTTACGCCTCTGCCAACTTGGATTACGTAAACAGTCAGAATAGTTGTCTATAACTCACAAAAATCTGTACAAATAAATCTCAGAAGAGGACTATGCAGATATTCTAAACCCACATTAGCGCTTCAATAAGATTTTGCAAGCATTTTTGAGAAGAGTAATCAGTATTCCATTCATGTTTTGTATAAATCTGGAGGGATTACATGTCTCTGACCAGAACTCCCACTGAGTTAATCCTCTCAATTGGATTTTGCAACTTTTACAGGAAATTAATCAAATCTCACAAGAAGCGAAACAAATCACCAACATGATCAACAAATAAATCTGAGGATTACAGTGAATTAAATCTGAGTATACTAACACCACATTAATCTCATGTTGACAAAACAGCAGAGATTGCACTTAAGTGGCAACACATAGTAAACAAACTATGTAAAGTAACCTGTGTAAGTAGTAAACATATACAAATGTCACTCACACCATCGACGTAAATAAACAAAAATACAATATAAAACGAAGAAAAAAAAATTAAAAAAAAAGATTAAGTCAAAACAAACCTGGATAAAACTTTAATTTTGAGAGATAAAATGCAAAAACAAAAACCTGGAGTCATATATACCAGGAAAAAATCTAAAAAGATATGAAAATATATTTATACGGTGTTAGGGTAAAAAAAAAATAAATAAAAAATAAAATTCCCCCGCCACTTCCTGCATCGGAAATACTGTATTACTGAGTCGACAAATTTTTCCCTTGAGAGATTTGGTGGTGGGTGGGTAAGGTGGGTGGAGTCAGGTCAGATTTGGTCAGATTTTTTGAGTTTCAGTGAGTGTGTTTTTTCCGATTTGAAAAAGTGAATGAGTTGTGCCTGGATGTTTTAGTGTTGTTATCAGAATTTAAAGTGAGGTGGGTTAGATTTTTGAGTGAGTGCGTCTCCAGATTTTGAGTGAGTCAAGAATTTCAAGAAGTAGAATGAACAGAGTCTCTTAATATATCCAGTTTGTGAGAGAGAGAGAGAGAGAAAATAAACGAAAACCCATTATAAACAAAGCAAACAAAAAAAAAGTAAAGGAATAGGGACAAAAAACTATATAAACAAAGATGTAAACAAAAAGAATAAACCTTTGTCCTCTACACTAAAGCGTCATTGTTTACAGAAGGTAGACAATCATCAACTCTTTTACTAGAGGGAGCAAAACAAGATAACATCCAAACAACACATAAACAAACAGAAGCAACATATATATAACATATAAACAAGAAACAAAAACAAAACCATAAAACAAAGACATAGTAAACAACTGATAAACAAGTCTCTATTCAAGGTCTAGACTCCAAACAACCAAATATAAACAGTAAACACACAACATAAGCAACCCTAGAAAAACAAACGCACGACCTAAAAGTAAACGTAAACAAAACACAGACAAGAGAATATAGCCATATAATTGTCTACGTCTCTCTGTAAATGATGAAGGAAAAAGTCTTTCTCCATCTCCTTTCACTTGTCCTTCTCTTGAACTCCCGATGAAAATACAAAGTACAAAATAAAACAGAGAGGCTGGAAGGAGCTATGGCCACGCTGCCTCCCGTTTCACCTGATCCTCCCTTGAAGAAAATGCTGATTTCCTCTAAACCCAGATCAATTAATGTGTACAAAGAGAGAGAGAGAGAGAGAGAGAGAGAGAGAGAGAGAGAGAGAGTTTTTGGTTAATTAGAGATTGGAGGGAGTT